>NC_134982.1:83648378-83948378 GCF_965638725.1 Aptenodytes patagonicus | reverse complement strand
GACATTGTGAAAAAATGACCCAGTGCTGGAATGAATCTGAATTGTCCAGCAATAGATGTTGTTGCCTGTCAATCCATTGAAGATCAAGGAAGAATCAGAATGATTGAAGGACATGTCTATAAAAGAGGAAAAAAAAGAATGTGTTTGATTATGACAGATTATTTTCTCAGATGTATGGCTCATTCCTTTCCATACAGCTCACATGAGATAATAGATAACCTGTGTAAATTAACTTTGTTTTCTGTTGATCACCAATTGGAAATTCCTTTTATTCCTGGTGTAAATATTTTCTGGATGGAGAACAGATGTGTATGAACAGAAGGATCCTACATACTTTGTGTAACCATTAGTTCCAAAATATCTTATAGAACATTAGGAGGGAAAAAAAGGGGGAAAAAAACAAACCAAAACAAAACAAAAACCAAAACCACACACCAGAAGAAAGTAGGACAAAAGGGAAAAACTATTACTTTTTTGTGGTGTGTCTGTGGGTATGTGTCTGAATTCTACACCAAATTGCTGTCTGTACAAACAAACTCCACATATGTTTGACAGAAGGAATGGATATTTTGCAGGGGCAGTAGCTAATTCATAGTGAAGTGTTGAGGTACACAGTCCCAGACTGCTTCTTATGAAATTAGTTATATTGGAAATCAAAATCAAACTAAATGAGGCATGGAAGGTGCAGAAAACCCAGGGGACTGTAGAGATGCTGTTGCTGGCATAGCTAGCTTCTTCCATCCACTTTCTAGTGCTTTATCCCTTTCTTTTCTCCTGGAGAAAATCAAATATGAACTGATGTCCCACTGTCGTGGTTTAACCTCAGTCGGCAACTAAGCACCACGCAGCCGCTCGCTCACTCCCCCCCACCCGGTGGGATGGGGGAGAGAATTGGAAGAGCACAAGTGAGAAAAACTTGTGGGTTGAGATAAAACCAGTTTAATAATTGAAATTAAATGATGATAATAATAATATAATAATAATACAAAAAGCAAGTGATGCACAGTACAATTGCTCACCACCAGCCAACCGATGCCCAGCCAGTCCCTGAGCAGCGGCCCCCCCGGCCAGCTTTCCCCAGTTTATGTACTGAGCATGACGTCACATGGTATGGAATGTCCCTGTGGCCAGTTGGGGTCAGCGGTCCTGGCTGTGCCCCCTCCCAGCTTCTTGTGCCCCTCCAGCCTTCTCAGTCGGTAGAGCATGGGAAGCTGAAAAGTCTTTGACTAGTGTAAGCACTGCTCAGCAACAACTAAAACATCGGTGTGTTATCAACTTTGTTCTCATCCTAAATCCAAAACACAGCGCTGTACCAGCTACTAGGAAGGAAATTAACTCTATCCCTGCTGAAACCAGGACACCCACATGTTCAAAAGGGATGTCCAAAAAAAGCTGCAATAATCAGATGTGCAATTCTGTGTGTGTTTGTGTGTATACCTTCGCACACACTCCTGCATTTGCGTAGGCAGCAACCACCTCAATATGCATATCTTTTGTATGATTCATTACAAAATAATGTTACAAATGATATTTTACTTGCTAGCTAATTTTGCCCTGCCATCTCACTATAAAAATTTGGGAATGACATAAGCTGCCTGATAGTATACCCCTCTGACTCCGAGTCTTGCTTACATTTACTAAGATGCTTAGCAATGTACACTGCGGGTAATCATAAAGAAAGCAATAGGATTATTCATCATAAACAGTTAAACCTAAGATTCAACTCTCCATAAGACTGTAAGTCTCTTCTTCACTAGTATTTACAGAGAGAGGAATATAGAGGAATATTTTACTAATAGTTTCTGCTATTAATGCAATGTAAAAGTGCTTCTGTTAGAAGTTGATCATCATTTAGTTCTGAAATATAAAAATAAGGCTTATTCCAGATTCTAATCAATATTAATTGAAAATATAATCATGCAAGATAAAACCAGAAGCCCCTCTGCACCAGCAGTCACTATAAAGAAATGTGTAAAGTCCAAACTCAGAAAAAAATACAGTTTTACCCACAAATATTGGAGCTGACTACATATTTTCCATCCAAAAAGATCATCTCTGTAAATAGTCATAAGCATTGTTTTTTAACTGGTTCTGAATATTTTGAAATAATTACTATAGTGTGAGGAAGGAAGTTTTATGGGTGTGTCTTGAATGGGACCCTGCCCCAGCCTCTACTTTCTGAAACAAGGAATATCTCATTTCACTATCATTGCTAAAGTTAGCTGAAGTATGCAGAGTATCACAAACTAAATTTCTTGTTTATGCTTCTAAGGTTGTTGATTTTTAATCCATCTAGCAAAATCTAAAATGAAGTAACATCTCTAAATCTATAAGCAGCCCAGAAAGCCAAGGGCAAATAAGCAGGCTTCTGCATTTTATGCAATTTCAGTTTCTGTCCTTATCTAATCTGTAGCAACAGATAAATTACAAGGCTACATATGCAATCTTGTGGTAAAGCCAAGAATCATAGCTACATTGTCTTAAGAAAAATTTTAAAAGCTCTACATAAAAAGAAAAAAGATGGGGAAAATGGTGAATATATATGGCTGCTATATTTGCTGTATCAACTGTAGGTTGTGCATTCAAGAAACAAGTAACCGGCACACAATCTAAGCATATGCAGAAGATGCAGTTCTTGCTATCGTTTTCCTAATGTTTCTCAAATTAATAAGCATCACTTCATATTAATAGACAACCTCAGTTTGCCCTTAACCCTATTGGACAAGACACACGGATGATTAAACTGAACAAAAAGATCAACAATAGATGATAAATATCGGAGGAACAGATGGCTTAGGAGCAATCAGATGGTATTTTAGTGGTTAATTCCTTAAGTTTTTGTTCTCAGAAGCATCATGCACCATTTTTATTCACAAAGCAGAAATCATCTCTTTGCACTGATGGAAGATCATTAGACAAGGTTACATGTTAAGTGAAAACCCCTTGCTGTGTCTACCGATCCAGTGAACCATTAACTAGTACCACATTGCTGCGAAAGCCAAGAAATCTTCAGACAGTACAGAACTTTCTTCTTTCATGCAGATGTTAAGTCAGTGAACACTGAAAGATTCAGTGTGTGGTCTTAGCTCCAGGAGAAACTTCATAGTTCTGGTACAGTACAGTCAATCATCCTCGTTTAATTCTATCCCAGAATTCAGAAATAAATTCACAAATTGAGAACACTGTATCAGAGCTAATGAAGACACAGGAGTCCTTCTGCATTCAATGGATATGCAGATAACAGAAGCATATAATCATTCTGAAATTATTACTCAATTAGACATTTATCTGTGACTAAGTGCTCTAAAACCATTCTAGTAATGCAGTGCTATCTTCCAGTAGTATTGCTATTATTGCAAGATTAACCTTTAATTAATCAGTTGTGCAAATATATTCTGCATCCACAGACTGTTCTTAAGATTTTTACCAACAAATTTCAGAACAATTTAAAAAAAGGTGGTGGTTGTAGTTCTTTGTAATCTTTATATTACTTTGTAATCTTGATATGTCCCAGCTGTGCCCCCTGTCCCAGTATTTCTACTGAATGCATGTACTGCTTTTGGCCAGGGTAGAGTTAATTTTCTTCACAGTAGCTGGTATGGGGCTATGTGTTGGATTTGTGCTGAGAACAGTGTTGATAACACAGGGATGTTTTGGTTATTGCTGAGCAGTGCTGACACAGAGTCAAGGCCTTTTCTGCTCCTCACCCCACCCCACCAGCGAGCAGGCTGGGGGGGCACGAGAAGCTGGGAGGGGACACGGCCGGGACAGCTGACCCCAACTGACCCAAGGGATATTCCACACCATATGGCATCATGCTCAGCATATAAAGCTGGGGGGAAGAAGAAGGAAAGGGGGGGATGTTTGGAGTGATGGCATTTGTCTTCCCAAATCACTGTTAGGTGTGATGGAGCCCTGCTTTCCTGGAGATGGCTGAACACCTGCCTGCCGATGGGAAGCAGTGAATGAATTCCTTGTTTTGCTTTGCTTGCACACACAGCTTTTGCCTTCCCTATTAAACTGTCTTTATCTCAACTCATGAGTTTTCTTACTTTTACTCTTCTGATTCTCTCCCCCATCCCACCAGGGGGGAATGAGCGAGCGGCTGGGTGGGGCTTAGGTACCTACCGGGGTTGAAACATGAAAATGCAAAAGTAGCATAAGTATTTATTGTGCCTTATAATGATTTTTGAATAAATTCTTATAATAAATTACTTCTAGATACCTGTAGGTTACCAGTGTTGAGTAAAAACTATGACAAACTACAGATTTCAAATATGCTTTCTGAAAAGTAATTTAGAAAAAAAATAGAAGAGTTTAGAATTAAAATTAAAATCCAAGAAGTAAAATTGCTGTGTCTCAGAATAAATTTTTCTTCATGGACCTGGTAAAGGAATTTCATACAGTGTGGTCACAAAATAATCTGTAATCATAAGATCAGCAGTTTCTGAAAGACAGACATTAAAGTTTTTTAAGTGTTTAGAATATTATACTTAAAGGCAATATGAATTACTGTCATGCCTTCATGAGTATTGATTTGTAGTCCACTAATGCACAAACCAGAATGCAGGATCTTCAAGCAGCAATAAAATCCAAAAAGCTTTCAGCATAAGGTCCAAAGTCATTAAATGATTCAAAGGGTAATACAGACAATTTATCGTTATGCATACCTGTGCAACTATGATACCATCTTAATTTAGAGTTTAATTCGGTATCCTGAGCATGGGGACATTATCATTGCATAGCTTACCTGAGATTCAAGGGTTTGCTATAAAGATTTCTAGATATTCTCAGCCAGTGTACTGCCATACATGTGAATATACTAGCTGAGGATCTGGTCCATTTTCGTCCTTTACCTTTCTGGGGGTATCACTGTAATCCTGTGTCAGTCCCAGTGTAGATATAAGTATTCAAGCATGTTCAAAGTGTGGGGGTTTTTTCCTTATTTATTACGTTTGCAAGACTGTCTGTATTCCTTTGGGTTGTTTTTCTCTTTTTTATATATAAACAATATGTGTGTGTAAACACTAGGAAAAGGGCATGTTTAAAAGGATGATTCTTTCAGAAGTATTTCAAATATATGTAAAAAAAAAAGTGGCTTTACTATTTTTTCTTCTCTGCAACATAGCTTACTTACTGATTGAGAACATTTTTTATTTCCTTAATGAACTTTGGATTACAGATTCAGAGAGCAATGACACAACACAACATTTATTGAATATTCAGTATTTTCGCTGGTTTTTTGTTATTGAAAGTAACCTTTGAGTTTCCCAGATGGCTGAATCACATGTGAACTAATTAGGTCTGATATTGTGTTTTACACAATAGGTAGGAGACCATAAATTCTTCAGATATCTCCTTCTGCAAAGAAGGCTAAGTGAAACAGTATGGAACACCTTTACCACAAAACATTCTATTGAAATATTCAGTATATGAAGAAAGGCAACAACTCCTTAATTCAAGCTCTTATCCTGCCTTCTGCTCTACGAGGGGACAGTATCTGCTTCAAGGTAGTAGATAATTATGGAATATGTTAAAAGAGCAGATACACTTCATAGCCCTATGCCAGAAAATTTATCTGATAATTCATTTTGTGATCTTAGCTTGTCTAGTTTTTCTTACTATTGCTCATTATTATATTTTAAGGAACAGTATACAAGACAAAAATGCAATAGGTCCATGCCCTCAGGCAGAAAGTGTCTGGAAGGCAGAGCTCGAGACAGAGAAGGTTCTCATTTGAAGCTCATAGAAAGGAGCTATTTTTGGTAAAATCTTCTCCACCTTCAGTTGTCTATACACTAAATAATAGCTTCAAATGCTAATGTTGCACAGTCTGTTTCTTGCATTAAATACTGTTCATGTTGTCTTTTTATGTGCTGTAAAATGTCTCAAAGTATTCTATGTCTAATGATTTTTTTTTTTTTCCCAGTTATTCTTCTTGGCATTAATGACTGACTAGATATAGATTTCTATTGTGTTTTTGTGGGTTTTTTTTCTCTCTTTTTACATCAGTATTTTCAGTATGGTAACTGAACTGAAGAAAAAGTGTATGATGTTGAATACACATACAAATCTCTAATGACAATCTCATGGTAATGCAAAAAGCAGTGATTATTCTGCAGTAACATTGAACAAGCTTTTGTCCTACTATGTAAAACTGCTTTTATGCCATGTATGTATAAAAGTATCATTACATTCCTCTCAAACTGAAATACTAGAGGCTATATATTTCTATATATTCCAGGCTGAAGCAGCTAAAAAAATATTTCCACTAGACCTGCTCTTGTACTTCCATAACATTCCTGGATCATTTCTTTTATTAGGAAAGATGTATAGAGCTTTAAAGAGAGTTTCAGCTAAATGAAACCACTACAGTGTAAATTATCTGTAAAATGAGGAAATCCATACTTTTCCCCATGGTTTCAGTGAAAGAGCTTGAGCCATGTAGAAGTGGTGACTGACTGAGGACCATGGTGCTTTAAATCATTCCATTAGGCATGGGAAATACCATACCTTGAACAATAAAGTTTAAATTAAAAGAAAATAAACACACACCATTGAGACAGAGCTGTGGAAATGACTGAAGCTTACTACCCAAGCAAAAAGAATACACTTTAGACCTATCCAGTTATGTGTTTTAGTTTTCTCAGACATTGAAATACTGAAATAAAATATCCACACAAATATTTTGTTTTAAAAAACAGTTTACAATTAGTTTAAATATTAATAAAACTTCCTAGAAATGAAAAAAAAAATAAATTGGCTTTTCTCAATTTTAGAAGGGATTTTCTTGTAGTCCCACATAATTTCCTATTTTCATTATACAGTATGAATAAGTGTCTTTTATCTGAAATTATTTTTTATTAGTAGTTGTACTGAAGAGAAGTCAAAAGCGTAGGGGAAAAAAAAAAGTTCTGCTACAATAGGAGTTTAGGGGTTTGGAGCATATTAAAGGATGACAATCTCAGATCTAGAGTTCTTTCTCTTGGCAGAGACAGGGAAAAATCATGTAGATATTTCTGCCCACAGTTGTGTGGAGTACAGCATAGTAATTAGCTGACTGTGTGCTTAATGTTTTTTCTTCTAAAATAAGTGCTTCCTTAAGCTAGACCAATAGCAGAAACTTCTACAGAAAGTTCCTTTTCCTTTTCAGTATCCTCCTCTCCATGGTAAACCAACATATGCTGTTTTCCAAAATGGTCCCCTATCTGTTGGCTTTTGGGCATATTTCAAGTTCCAATGAAAGGAAGTGTTAACGAGGATAGAATCGGTAGAAATAGTCTGTCTTCACAAATTACCACTTTTAATTAAATGAATTATAAAATATATCATTTTTTAATTCTTTGTGAAATTTCAACCTCAGTTTGTTGGAAGAAAAAATAAATAACAACAACAACAACAACAACAACAACAACAACCACCCTCAACTAATTAAATACATGGCATTTGGAATAGTAAAAGTGGTAGCAATTTATTAAGGGTTAGTCTGGTATTATTTGTTCCTACCTGAAATGGAAAGAATAGAGAGCTCCTGATGATCAGCAGGAGTAGAACAGTTAATAAGTAGACAGAATTACGTATAAAAGTTGAAAAATATGAGCACTGATTTTCATTGTTCAAGGCAATATAGGTGTTAGGTTTTCTACTAAAATGGAATAATCCTGACTGAAAAGATAGTATGGGGGTAAAACTCACAAAAATTTTGCTACTTCTCATTTGCTTCAATCAAAACCAGATTTTACATGCATAATTAAAGTTAGCTATTATTGCAAAAGGAATTTCAGGAGTTACTGTATGTTACAGCTAAAGTAAACTTCAATTAAAACTGTACTGCAAAACTGTGATATCATGAATGTAATGATATACCACATAATTTGGTTTACAGTTTATTCCCAGTTGAAAGAGAGAATTAGAGCTATAATTCTTCTATATCAAAGCTGAAGCATTAAGGACTTTTAGTTTACAAGAAAACAAAATGAATAGAGATATCTTTCATATTTAAAATACAAAACCAAAATAAATTCTAAAGACAAGAGACCAAAACTGATGGAAACCAGATCCTTGCAATTTTTATCAAAATTTTATTTCATGTTGGTAATATTTTTAATGATTGGGACATAATACCCCAGAATGTGCACTGCATAATTCACATTTCCAGAAAGATTGATGCAGCAAATTTTCAGTTTATTAATTTCAGGGAGAGATGAAGTTTCTTTGAAAGTGTTTCACACACAGATTATAAATAAAGTGGACTGCTTTTAATTTTTAATGGGTTGGAGAGAAAGGATTTATTTTTAGAGATTTTTGTAATATTTTGTTTCTTCCTTAATTTTAAGGATTGTATTTAGTAGAAGTTTTAATTTCATAATTTTTTTGTTCATTATGGCAAAATTTCCACTGACTTTAAGGTGCTTAAGTTTCCATGTTTTTCCTTGGGTGCTAGAAATGTGTTTGTTTTTTTTTTTTCTTTTAGTGGGAAAGTTATTTCAAATCGTACATCTTTAATCACACCTGTATTTACAGATGCCATTCCATAAGGCAGGTGAAGGCAACAGTGTGTTGGCAAATGAGCATAAATAAAGTTGTACATAAATAAATCAAAGTCAGAGGTGAAAATCAAAAGCATTTATTGGCGTTTAGGTACTATGTGGCACATGTTTCTAAAAAAGCATGCAGGAAAGGAGTATAAGTATCTTGGGACTGAAGTTAGAATCCATAGTCTGATAATGCTTCAAGCCAACATTACATTAGCTGACTTAGTAAAGAGACAAAAAAAAAAAGGAAGAAAATCCTGATGTTAATGAATTTGTTTTAGTATGAAGTCTACATATCTCTATCGCCTTCTCCTTTTCAAGAGTGTGTATGGAATTATGATCACCATATTAATGATGCCTAACTCTAATATTGAATTTGATTGGATCCACTGTTGTTCTCACACACTGTGTGGTAGAATTCTAGGAAAAAGCACTTAGTCACATAGCATATTAAAAAGAAAAATGTGACTTAAAGGATGTGAAGACTGTTAAAAAGGATTCATTAATGTTTCTCTTTTCATGTTTGTGAAGAAGACTTTGAAATTATATCTTTCTTTCAGTGAGAACTGTCAGTGAAAGAGTAAATCTGGTGGGGTTTGTTTACTTCAGCTTGGGTTTGGGAGGTTGATCTCAGGCCCACTGGACACAGTTTTCACCTCCAGTTCGATTTTAATTGTCCACAACATCCTCTCTGAGATTGGAGGGGATTCTGACAAAAACTTACAGAAATTCTTTTCATTATTATACCTTGTAAATGATTGAAATGAGGAATAGTTGACTGACAATAGCCCTTCGGAGAGGATGGCTGCTGACGTTTTGGGTTTTTTTTCAATTGGACTTCCTTTTCTTGTTTTAATTCCATGATACAAATTGATACTCATGGAGATATATAGACTAAAAGAGAAAAGAATGAAAGTATCAAAACCAAAATAAACAAAAAATCTTAAAACTTCCCTTCTCTCTCTCTTTCAGCAAGGCTTTTGGATACTTATTAGGATAAAAATGCTGATTTAGGATCTGTTTCCACTTTCATTCTGCTATTCCTCTGTTTACAGTCAATCAAAACATTGAAAAATGGTATATAATATACTGAAAGTTCATATACTGATTTCTAGATCAGAGGTACATTTTTGAGAGTGTAAATGAGATAGAACCTGATCTTTCCTGAAGTTAACATTAAGAAGGAAAACCCTCATTGACTTGGTAGAGGTAGAATTACATCTATAGGAACAAGAAAACACATGACAAATATTCTGTTTAGATTAGTTTATTCTTCAAATTACTTGTGCAGCAGAATTTTGTTAAAACACAGTTTTTCTCAGAGAACAGAAGTATGTTTTACATCACTGAGGTGAGAGGTCTGATGACAAAGAACATCAATGTTCCAAGCACTGGCACAGCTTGCCCAGAGAGGTTGTAGAGCCTCCATCCTTGCAGTTATTCAAAAACTGTTGGGACATGGTCCTGTGCAGGACCTGGCTTGCTCCAGGCCACCCTGCTTGAGCTGGGTGGTTGAACAAAATGGCCTCCAGAGAGCACTTCAATTCTCAACCATTCTGTGATTCTGTGATTTTGAGCGTATTAGGGGATAAAACATAATGGTTCTGTAGTTCAGTGTTTTGGTTTTATGGCTCTTAGTTACTAGAACTCCTTTCCTTTGGTAATTCACCTAGGTGTGATTCATTTAGTTAAATCAATTAATTTTCAAAACCTGAACAGTTAATTCAGTTTATTTTCAATGTACTTTCAGTCTTAATGTCGTCACAAACCCTTAATACTAATAAATGGATTGATGAAGTCATATACTTCATCACGCTGTTGTTTCGCAGTATGATCGTAATACATTTATCATACAATTATGATCAGAGCACAGTATTACTGTCAATGACACAGTGTCAGGACTATAACACAAAATATTTTATCTAAAAATGCCTCAGAAAAACTTTATATGAGAAAGTCTTCACAGAAAAGTCAATATTGTAGATTGACGCACTATCTTCAGATAACAAGGTTAGCCTAATTAGACTGCCGCCCCAGTTTTGCACATTCACATGGGCCAGTGAGGTAGCTATACACCTCCCCAGCCAAAACATTCACTGTTAGGTTGAAATCTGGCTGCCTTAAAGGCGGTCTTTTCCAACTCTTCAAGTCTACCTCTCAGCTTCTGCACTGTGTGAGGGAAAAATTATATTTAATACAGTGGCTTTGCACCACAGTAAAAGATAATGCAAGGATAAACTATTACCATAACAGATGTTACTTTTGAATCTGTCGTAGCGATATACAGACTGTATGTTGACCAATACAGTGACTGTCCATATTTTATTTTTTCTTTCCCACCATGGAGAGCATTACATACTAGAAGCATGTAGTGCCTTTCCCAAGGTAGAAGCAAAAGCTGACATCAGAACCACAGGTTGAATCTGCCTTGTGACTGAAAAACACTCGATGACATTGCCTAAATTCCAAGTTTATATGACGTATACTTCTTTAAATATAGTTCAAAATGTTAATAACTGAAGAAGCATACTTAAATACTTTGTAAATCTGGATATTAAACTATATAAAATAAATGTTATCTTTTTTCACAATATTTTAAGCTGATCTCTAAATTGTTTAAATTGCAATTAAAAAGTTAAAAGGTAGTCTTTGAGGAGTAATCATTTTTAAAGGAATTTAATTAACACATAAAATAGCACCTTCTTCTAAAAATATTTTTAAAATCTGATTGCTAAGAGGTTGACCTTTTATTTTGCATAGGATTATCTCTCAAGTCAATTAGGAATAATGACCACTTGTATTTGAAGTGAGAAACATGACATTTTGTTCGAACATGAATTTTTAAAGCATTTTCTTTATTCTCTAGAAATGTTAATAATTACAGAAAAATAAATCCTTCAGAAATTATGATTTTAGAATAGTAATAAAAATATGTAATTACACCATCCGAAAAGCAAAAGTGTCCTTGTGCAGGTGTACTAGCAGACAATTATGTCTCTTATGTTAAAGAAAACAAGACTTCCATAGATGGGTCAGGGCAAAAAAATGTGAGGAGGGATCATTCTATACTTTATAAATAAAACAGTTTTATAATACCGAGAAAACATGGAACTGTTAATATCCCATTGTTTTGATTCTGTAGAATTTCATTTCTTTATTTTGCAATATATGAAATAATTCATAAATTTGAGTTATGTATCATGAACCCAAAATTATGATGTGAATATTTTTGATCTAATGATTTGTCCTTCTTTCAGTCAAGCTTCCCAGTTAGCCAGAAGAGTACAAGAGAATTTGAAGTACCACCTATACACTGCAGAACTTTTTTTATTACATTGTTCTCAACTCTAGAGATATTTTGTTATAGTGCAGACACACAAGTACTTTCCCTAAATGTCTTATCTAAACTATTTCAGAGCTACAGTCTCACTGAATTCAAAGGGGTTAGATACCCCTTCCTGAAATAGATCATTTCTTCATAGTTTTTCAGTTAATGCTAACAAAAGAGGAACTTCTAAATGCATTCAGCCAAATAATGTGCCATTTGGAAAGCAAATGTTTGCTTTTCATTTGTTAGCACATGCTAAAAATGAGAGATGAAAAAAGTCAGTTACAGGCCCTCTGAGCATAATAGTTGAGAAATATTTGCACACTTTTCCCAAATATGTAGTTAGGTATTCAGATGCAGTCAGTGTGAAAACTGCTCTGAATTGCCATCACTGTGTTGAATATTAGCACCTTATACTTAAAATCTTAAATATCTTCTATAGTCATTGGACCAGTGTTCTCAGATAACATCATCTGGTAGCATAGTTGAGAGTCTTATTTAGTGATCTATCTCTGAGGAATATGGCCATGCTCCACTGAAAAAAGGTTTGTTTACAAAATAAACAAAATATTTATTTTTCATTGTATCTTTTTTTAAAAAATTAAATTATCTGCAATTCACTGTGAAAAAACTTTGACAAAAATATTTCTAATTTGAGTCACGCATTATGCCCACGTGATAAGAACTTGTCCATGTATCATTGAACTTTTTGGTGAGAAGTTATTTCTCTCAATCTCAAAAAGGTACTGCTCAAATAATGATAAAAAGGAGATAGGAAAAAAATCCTGGCTTTCTTCCATGCTTAGTCACACTAATCACAAGATTTTAAGTAGGTCATATATTAGCCCATAAGTTAAATTGAAAAGATCTTCAGGAAATTTTTTCCCTTCCCAGGAGCTGGAGCTCACCTGCTGGAATCATCTTATTAAATTACTTATATTTAGTTCTTTGTTATTGCATGGGACTACAGACGTAGACATCAGATCCTTTACTTCAGTGTGTTTTCCTCATTTTAAGGTTGTTCTTTTCCTTGTTCATCCCTCTCTCGCCCTAAAAGCTGCTTCAAAATCCCAGTCATTGGGATGAAAGCAGATCTAACTAAATAAACATTTTAATGACCATCTTAGGTCATTCCCATGGGCCTAAGTTTACACAACTCTGTCCACTGCCCAGTTGACATTGGCATACGCAAATCTAGAAGAGCATACAAGTAAGAAACAGAAATGCACATTTGTGGGGTTATGGTGAATCTCAGGTTTTTTTCGTTAAAGAGATTACTTTCTCCAACAACAAAAGAGAAAGAAGAATACCAAGCACAACAACTGTTACAGTATGTGAGGGAGTAACCAGGACAGCAGAAAGAAGCTGCAAGTGGCTAAATCATTTCCCTTTTCTCAAGGCTTATGACTAAACCATAGTAAAACCCGTATTGTTTGGATATCCCCCAGAGGCCAAGATAAATCCATTTGAACATGCAGTTCAGAATCTCTTAGCCAAATTGTGATACTTTACATGCTCAGTAATGAACTATTCTTTGGTTCTGCAATGTGAGAGAATGTACTAAAATCTGGTTCTTGAGAAATAACTGCAGCAATTTTTACTTTTTTATTCAAACATCTACAACTGTTGTGATTTTTGCAGAGAATAGCTAGCATAATGGCTAGCACTGCCAGTGTATTAGCTGATGCCGATGCAAAACCTAGAGATGAAAAGGGCTCCAAAACAAAAAACCTTAGAGTAAAATGCAAAAAATAGAAAAAAATGCAATAAATATGGAAAGTAAATACCTGTAAGTCATGGATAGAAATGTATAAATAAAATTCAGCATCAATTTCAAGCATCTTCTTTGCCATGCTCATCTTCTAATTATGAAAAATTAAGCATTACAATAAATTTGTTGGAGTTCATATTCTGCATCAGTTAAGGTGTCCACATACAGTGGCTAACCTGTACTAGTAAATGTGTGCCTATATCACTATGTGCCTACGGATAGCATCCTTTTTTATTGTCAGTGGGTGGAAGTGGAAGATTCATTCAACCTTTAATTATTTTTTCTGTTTCTTTGGCTCTTTTTGTAACTTCTGTTCATTCATTTTTTTGAGAATATTTTTAGACTTCACTGATGTCACCATTTCTGTCCAAATAGGTCGCAAACACATAAAATCGTGAGAAGATGACTAAAATATTTATACAGGTACACAATACAATATGATCGCATATGACTATAGCATACATCCCATCTACTTCATGAAGATCCCGTTGAAAAAGGTGCTGAAGCCTGAGTATCCACATTGTCTTCAGCAATGAACTTCAATATGATAAACAGACAACTCAACATGTAAATCTAAGCATACATTAACTTTCTCTGTCGAGGCAGGATCCTAATGCAGTGCCCATTGTTGTGACCCTCCCTTGGCGTGTATTAATAGAAGAAGCATGCTTAATCTGCCTTGTATTTTTTGCACTTTAAAATATGTCTGCATTCAGTGCCTATTTTATATTTGAAATAATATTTCACACATACATACTGTTGTGCATTCATTCACTTGGACTGAATAAATTATAAATAACTGTCAAGAGAGGAAAAAAATCAAAAAAAGCACACATTAAAAAAAAAAAAAACTTTATGATCCCAGGTATTTAATCTATAATAAAAGCATTACTTAATTCTGTGTGGAAAAAATGCTGTATCATATTGAAGGTTTATTGTTGTAAATGTATACTATGACTGAATTTCAAACAGTAGCACTTTAAGTGAAGAATGAGTTAGTCCCATTATAGGATTAAACTAACATTGTCAAATTTACCTGAAGTTGAATTTGCTTTAAAATGGCAAAGTATATGGGGCTGCAAATTACTTACGTCAGGCTATTCATAACAAACTGAACAATGCAAAAGGTTTCTTTTTTTTACTGAGGTACACATGTAATCCAGCTAAGATAAATGATTGTGTTTAGTTCAATGGATTCCTTGGCTCTGGCTCACCAGCACTCCCAAGACTATTTATTGTAGCAATTTAAAATATTATCCATTTTATAGTCTTTTAAATCATTTTCTTATCAGAAGATGGTCTCTGAATTGGAAAAAAATATTGCAGTTGTGTAGTTCATGAAAAACTCATTAGAAGATGCAGAAGATGGTGAAGCTAGAAGTAAGAATCTCAAACTACATAACTATCACCAAACTAACAAGTACATAAATCCTGCATGACAAATATTTACTGCTGATGAGAACTGACAGTTCCCCATGCATTCAGAGGGGACCAAGGATGCTCAGCACTGGTAATATTAGATCACACTTATTTTACTTATCCTGCAAAGCTTACAATCCTTACAAAAAATGTCATTTTCTTTTTTATCACTGAAAAAGATTCCCAGTAAAATGTTCTCCTCAACAAAAGTGGTTTACATAGTAAGGAATACATGGGATAGATGTTTCCACTGAACTCTTCATTAGGTAAATATGATTATTAAGAAATGTCATTAAGAAGAAAATTCTTTATTGTATTTGTTTTGATAACCTGAGGATAATGATCAATAACAGTTTAACATTATGGTAAAAAATTGATAGGAAATGGGAACTGTGCTGCAAGTGCAGATATAATGCAATTTTTAAACCTTGTCAAAGAAATCATTCAGAGATTTTTATTTTTCTAGTGTTCCTACAATCTGCTGACAGTTTTAGTAGGCCTCTGTTCTAGCAGATTCACGGAAAAAAATTTCTCATGATTAGTTGTCTGGTGAAATCCTTAAGTGATATCAGACACAGCTAATCATATGCACCCACTGTTTGAACCACTATAATTTGTTTTGGAATTACACAGAAAAAGGAAACTGTATACAGTAAACTTTGATTCCACACAGAATTACTTGTACTGTGTTCTTTTGGGAGAAGAAAAAAACCCAAACCAACCCAGCAGGTTGTTAGGTAACATGGTAACATATCTGCATCTCTAATAGTGCCATTTTATTTTAAAAGGTTATTGATGGATTATTGCAATTCTGGAAACAGAAATATTTTATTTTTTAGTATGAATGCTATTAATTTCACATATCAGAAGTAAATATAAATACGCTAATAATAACTTTTAATGCCATGTCTTCACAGGAGCCTTTACATCATGAAATCAGGTCAAATATCTCAGATTCTCATACCTAATACTTAAAGCCTGTTTCCTCTCAGTAGTCATAACAACCTGATTTATATCAGATAGAACAGTAAAATAGGGTGAAATACTGGTTTCTTTGCTTTTTAAGACTCCTGTACAGCTCTTCTAGAAATATTGAATCAGTAAACAGACATGGCAATAAAAAAATCAACGTTTCATAATTCATAATTCATAATGAAACATAATGCAGCATCACAGAACAAGAACAAGCATAAAAAGATGAATTCAAAGTAAATCCACAGCAATTTCAAATTTGAAATCTCTAAGCAGATCAAACCAGAAGATTCAGAACAAAATGTGCCACAAAATTATTTATTTTCTCTAAATACAGAATTTCCCTCATTCCTCCAGTATGTAGGCAGTCACCCATCCTCTTTTGCACATTAAAATCAGACAAGTTGAAAAAACATAGAGAAGTACCTCTATGCTGAATTGGTTATAATCTAGTGTTTCTGCAATTGTTGCTTACGTAAAAGTATTTAACACACTTCATATTTTTGTTGAAGTGCTCTTCAAAAGCAAATTTTCATCTCTGCAAAGGTATGACAATTTTTACTAGTGATTATTCCATTACATTCATGTTTGAATTGCCTTAACTTTATAACCAATTTTTACCTATTAAAAGACTTAATAAGCACAGCATCTTGGGCTTGTATATTTATGTTACTCTCGGTAGCGGATTTTTACTTTTGATACAAGAATAGATCTGATTCCTAAAAACTAGTCCCAGAGATTCTGCAGATAGGCTGATAGTTAAACTAGTGAGTTACCAGCAATCTGAAGACACTGAAGGACAATTACACTTTTATGTACATTTGTTGAACTCATTAGCCTTCTAAACATTTTTCCAAATGCCCTAATGGGATTAGAATAAGAGATTTGTCTGGCTAGAGTAAAAGATTTGGACAGCAAAATGTATTTTATCAGAAAATACATGGAAAAAGAGAAGAATTGAAAATTTCCTTAAATACAACAAAGGAAATGTTTCCACTTATGTATGAAAAGATATTTAGGAGGAAGGTCTTGACATCAATTTTTAGGCCAGACCTATATGCTGCCAACAATGTATAAAAAGAAGGCAGATAAAAGCATTGCTATCAATTCCCTAATGAAAAGCCTCAGCTTCTGACCCTGAAGTTTCTGCAAAGCTGGTAATGCGCTTAAAAGCTCTTCACTGGGCAACTGCTTAGGATTTTAGATGCTGGCATGAAGCATTTTTAATAAGACTGGAAGCAGAGAGGGAAATGCAGGAGTATAGTTCTGAATTTCTGTGGAGCCAGGCTCCTGCTGGGCTATGCTGCATGGGGGGAAAGGAGCAGCTGGCTTTGCTTCTGCAGGAAATAATTCCCTGCTTCTACTGCATTTCCACTCATGCCTTAGGAGGGCTCAGTAGGTGTTGTAAAGTCCTTGGAGCCTCTGCAGGTGCCAGGATCAAGTCTTCTGGGATTCTGCAGCCCCATTGTGGTCCTGAAAGCACACAAAAGGAGCTGTTGACCACAAAACATCACAGAGTTCCTAATCTTAAAATAGAAAAGCAAAGGTGTGATACGCCAACCCATTCTATTCCACTTGATGCAAGGAATTTTAATGAGTATCAGTTACATGATCACCACAGCCCTCAGAAATGAGTAAGTGAATGTCAGTAGCAGATGTACAAGAGTATGTTCACACATCCCCTTCCATGTGCATTTGTGTATCCTAACTTGTCACCACCACTGTCCTTTTCCAAAAGTAACCATTTCCTCTATTCATGTAGTTTTAGCTGCTTGTGCAATAGCTCTCCAACCACTTTCAATCCAAATGCCTGGCCTAAGCATTAGAAAAACAGCAAAGTGCAGAAGAACACAAGAAGTGACAAGTAACACATGGCCAAAGATAAGTCTTGAACTATTTTCATTACAGCCAAAAGAGGATGTTGAACACACCCAACACACACCAAGCGTTCAACACTCTCATTTCAGACCAGACCAGCATATGAGTTTGGGTTGGTTTTGTTGTTTGCTTTGTTTTTTTTTTAACCTGAAGCATGTTATTTTGAAGTCAGTTTCTTTTAGAGACGTGGCCATAGTAGTGCTAAGGGCTATGCGGGGAAAGGTATTCGTTTGGTTTTGATTTGTTTCAAATCATAGATTATGCTGTTTCTCAAGCCATTTGCACTCTCTCACTTATTTTCCAGCAATTGTATAGCTGTGGCAAACACACATATCATAAAAGCAGGAACCAGAACTGAAATCTTCTAGATAACCAGTTCCATAGCTGTTTCACCTCAAAGTAGTAGGCACCTATTATTTAAAAAAAAAAAAAAAAAAGAAAAAAAGAAAAAAATCTCAGCTTGACTTTCAGGTCTTAAGGTTTGATATATAAAAATGGATAGCTATGGACACAAGGGAGGAGAAATCGTGTAAAATGTGCAGTTTTGACCTGCAGTCATTTAGAGACAATAAATGTGAACCCCTACTGTGACGTTTTTATGGAGCTACATCTTTAGGGTAGAACAAAGCTTTAAGAACCACATCTGAGTGATATAACATCATCATATCATGCTAGATTGAGCTGAATGTAAGTGTCATGCTGGCAGTGCTCTGATTGCATTGCTTCTGCTCTTACCTAGCTAACAGATGTCATTTTATGTCAGCAGGAGACTTTTCCACATCCTCTGGCCTATTTACTAGTTCCAATTTGCATGTTGCCACTGGGCAAGGCATTCACAAACGTTTGATGAGCTTTCATGGTTAGGCTGCTGAAGCTCTGATTTCTCAGTCATTAGAGCTTAATACTGATTCAGCTGGGATCTGGTCAGATGTATAATAGCACTGAGATATACAAAAACAATTATTCAAAATAAATGCATTAAAAAACAGAGAAGACACTGGAAGTCTGAGTGGCTTTAAGTTCTTGTTTCCATATCGAGTTACATCTTACTGACTACAAAATTAACAATTAACTCTCTGGCTGTGTACTGGGAATCTAAATGTCAGCATGTATTCGGGAGCCAATGTTATTAAACTTTCTTTTATACTTACACAAATCATTGCTAAGATGGTATCTCATTTCTCAGGATGCAAATGTATTTGATGTGTGTCTCTTTCCTGATGGGCTACTGGCTACAGTATTGCTGTTTGCAGAGATGTTAGACATCTTTTTGGTTCTGCACCAGTTCATTCAATGTACGGCTGCTCAGTTATTGACAAAACCTAAATTAAATAGCCCCCAAACTACTATAATACCTCTTCCCTGATTGTCAGTTCATCATAGGATTGATCTTAGCTGCAGGCAACTCTCCTTAGTTGCATTCTGCTGAGCTGTCTGCATGAGGTGCGAGTTATGCCATTTAGCCATAAGTCATCTGTGGACTATAGGGTCCTCTTTGTAGTGACCGCAAAATCTGAGGCTACACCATCACAGCGAGACAGGCGTAACTTCAGTAGAAAATTGTTTATTCATTGCTAGGGTCATTTTAGTTTTCATGGCATGTGCCATGGATTGATTTGCTTTAATTGTTGATTGTGGATGTGGGCCAGATTTATCCTCATTCCGTGGCCATTATTCCCAGATTTTTGTTGGTTTGGGGAGGGGGTGGTGGTGTTTGCTGTTGGTTTTGTTTCAATTAGCCATTGCAATTTATTCAGCTGCCAGAATTTTAAGACAGAGAAAAATAAATAAACCCTTTCCCTATTTCGTCCCAAGTACTTGTCTTCTATTGCCACTTTCGCAGTTTCTTTCACTTGCTTCCTAGTAGTTGGGTCTTCAGGAACCCTCTGAATCTTGCAGTCTGGCATGACAGCCCTCTCTTCTGCTTGGCCCATATGCAGCTCATACTCTAAGGCCTGTATTCAACAGCTCCTTTTTTGTCCTCTCCTTTCTATATTTTCTACATCCTTTCTAATTTTCTTGGATGCTTTTGCATTGAATACAACTATAAATAATTAATTAAATGCTAATTTTAAATCATTTATGCTTTCAATTTATTTACACAGCTATTAAGAGGCCTAGAAGAGACATGGTTGTTGCAACGTCTCCTCCCGCCTCTGTCTCCTATCACGGAGTTCTTCCCACCTTCAAAGCATGTCTGTAGTACTATAAATCACATAAGAGTTATGTGAGACACTAAAGTTGACAAAACAGATTAGAGAAAGCTGAGTTTCGGGGCTTTTTCTTTTTTTTCCCCCCCTGCAGGCACTGACTCAATTTCTGGGATTTACATAAGCATAGGAAGATTGTACAGTTCAGTGAGATGTTGCTCATCTAACTAACTTTTTGCCCTGGTTCCGGTCAGAGTTACAACCTGCAATATTTGGAGTATTCCTGCCATCTGATGGGAGAGTCTGCTGATTGCCCTGTGTGCTGGCGGAGGCATAGGCATGCCTATTTGTATTTTGTCATATAATTTTCAAATTATCATATTTATTAGATTAGGTTACTGCAGTGCATTCTGATTACTGTTTCAGTTTGTAGCCAGTCAAAAAAAGTGTCCAATATGATTTTTTTTTTTAACAGTCATTCCCACAGACAGAATGCATTCATTCCCCATAGCCAACACTGCCTTCCAATTTTCTTTGACTACAAAAGCAATTGTCTATATATCTTGAATGTCTTAAGAGATTTTGTATATTTTCTTCCATGATTTTTTTTAGGTTATGTGATAAAGCTAATCTGCATACTCCCAAAGGAGCTCAGAGAAACAATGGCAGGAGGAGAAGCCCAAATGATACCCTGACTACTCCCAGACCCATCACAGGGTCCATCAAAAGTTCATCTGCAGAATGAGCAAAATGGGAGAGGGGAACCCAATTAAGGATTCCTGAGAACTGAACGTCCTGTCCAGGCCCCTGCCAGCGCAGTCCCAACAGAACCATCAGCCCCAGTGTCCAGATGTAAAACCCATTACCATGAGTGTCTGTCTGTGGTCTGTGTGGCCAGCCATGTATATACGTACATATGTGGTGTATAAGTGTGCTCTGTACATTCTTCGTGCTGGGGATACATCTTCAGCTCTGCTACTGGCTTGACCTGGGGATGTTGAGCATACATCTCCTGGACTGTTGGATCCAGCATGATATATTTTCCTCTAACAATTTTGATAAATGTCTTTAAGAAAGCAACAATAGCTGTTGTGCAAAGCTCATAATGTTCAGTTTTGGTCTAACAGGTTGTTGTGGTTTAACCTCAGTCAGCAACTGAGCACCACGCAGCTGCTTGCTCACTCCCCTGCCCCCCCCGTGGGATGGGGGAGAGAATTGGAAGAGCACAAGTGAGAAAAACTTGTGGGTTGAGATAAAAACAGTTTAATAATTGAAATAAAATGATAATAATAATATAATAATAATAGTAATAATACAGATGCACAGTACAATTGCTCACCACCCGCCGACTGATGCCCAGCCAGTCCCCGAGCAGCGGCCCCCCCGGCCAGCTTTCCCCAGTTTATGTACTGAGCATGACGTCCCATGGTATGGAATGTCCCTGTGGCCAGTTTGGCTGTGCCCCCTCCCAGCTTCTTGTGCACCTCCAGCCTGCTCAGTCAGTAGAGCATGGGAAGCTGAAAAGTCCTTGACTAGTGTAAGCATTACCTAGCAACAACTAAACCATCGGTGTGTTATCAACTTTGTTCTCATCCTAAATCCAAAACACAGCACTGTACCAGCTACTAGGAAGGAAACTAACTCTATCCCTGCCGAAACCAGGACAATATCCACCCCTTATTCTATACTGTCTGCGTCATGCTCAAGTCTCATATTTTCCAGTACATTTTCATTAATCACCACCCCTTTTTTTAAATACACACACACACACACACACACACACAGAGATATCATTCCTTTAGTCTGTGGGCCATCCCTCTAAAATGTTCGGTGAGTTCATTTAATCCATGACTTCGGGCTCCATCTGTCGTAATAATCTTCCAGGGCAGGAAAAATGGAGATGGTATGTGGTGTTGGATTGTTTCATGTTGAAGTCAGTTCTGGTACCATCATCACTGTGCTTTGCTTGGTTTCATTGAAGTTAATCTTCATTAATCTGGGTGATCGTTATTGTAATATCATTAACATGGCATATAATATTATCTAGTACTTAACATCACATAATTTAGATCATTGGCTATTCTCACCCAAAATCAAATCCCCTTGAGGTACACATCGGACTTCCCCATCCTCCTGCATCACCCACCAAGTGCACCCAGGTCCTTGAGCAAAAGCAATCCCACGGATGGGTTTGCCTTTGCACAAGGCAGGAATAACCCAAAGTGTTTTCCCCAACATATGTTTTATGTGCACTACAGGGATTTTATTCCCATCTACAGTACGTAAAAGTTCTGACTGGGTAGGCCCAGCTCGATTGGCAGATCCCCTTGTGTTGACTAACCAGGTGGCCTTTGCTAAATGCGTATCCCAATGTTTGAACGTCCCGCCACCCATTGCTCTCAGTGTAGTCTTTAACAGTCCATTGTATCGTTCAATTTTCCCAGAAGCTGGTGCATGATAGGGGATGTGATACACCCACTCAGTGCCATGCTCTTTGGCCCAGGTGTCTATGAGGTTGTTTCGGAAATGAGTCCCGTTGTCTGACTCAATTCTTTCTGGGGTGCCATGTCGCCATAGGACTTGCTTTTCAAGGCCCAGGATAGTGTTCCGGGCAGTGGCATGGGGCACGGGATATGTTTCCAGCCATCCGGTGGTTGCCTCCACCATTGTAAGCACGTGGCGCTTGCCTTGGCAGGTTTGTGGGAGTGTGATATAATCGATCTGCCAGGCCTCCCCATATTTATATTTCAGCCATCGTCCTCCATACCAAAAAGGCTTTAACTGTTTGGCTTGCTTGATTGCAGCGCATGTTTCGCATTCATGGATAACCTGGGCTATAGTGTCCATGGTCAAGTCCACCCCTCGATCACGAGCCCATCTGTATGTTGCATCTCTTCCTTGGTGACCTGAGGTGTCATGGGCCCACCGAGCTAGAAATAATTCACCCTTATGTTGCCAGTCCAGATCCACCTGAGCCACTTCCATCTTAGCAGCCTGATCCACCTGCTGGTTGTTTTGATGTTCTTCAGTGGCCCGACTCTTGGGTACGTGAGCATCTATGTGACGGACTTTTACAACCAGGTTCTCCACCCGGGCAGCAATATCTTGCCACAATGCGACAGCCCAGATGGGTTTGCCTCTGCGCTGCCAGTTGCTCTGCTTCCATTGCTGCAACCACCCCCACAGGGCATTTGCCACCATCCATGAGTCAGTATAGAGAGAGAGCACTGGCCACTTTTCTCGGTCAGCAATGTCTAAAGCCAGCTGGATGGCCTTTACTTCTGCAAATTGGCTCAATTCACCTTCTCCTTCAGCAGTTTCTACAACTTGTCGCATAGGACTCCATACAGCAGCTTTCCACCTCCGATGCTTTCCCACAAGACGACAGGATCCATCAGTGAACACAGCATATTGCTTCTCATTTTCTGGTAGTTCATTATACATTATACATTGGGGCCTCTTCAGCACGCGTCACCTCCTCCTCTGGCGATATTCCAAAATCTTTGCCTTCCATGATCACTTTCAGGATTCCTGGGCAACTGGGGTTTCCTATTCGAGCCCGTTGTGTGATCAGTGCGACCCACTTACTCCATGTAGCATCAGTTGCATGATGTGCACAGGGGACCCTCCCTCTGAACATCCAGCCTAGCACCAGCAGTCGGGGTGCCAGGAGGAGCTGTGCTTCAGTGCCGATCACTTCTGAAGCAGCTCGAACCCCTTCATATGCTGCTAATATCTCTTTTTCAGTTGGAGTATAGCGGGCCTCGGATCCTCTCTATCCCCGACTCCAAAACCCTAGGGGTCGACCTCGAGTCTCCCCTGGTGCTTTCTGCCAGAGGCTCCAGGCAGGGCCGTTCTCCCCGGCTGTGGTGTAGAGCACATTTTTTTACATCTTGTCCTGCCCAGACTGGCCCCAGGGCTACTGCATGAACTATCTCCCGTTTAATTTGTTCAAAGGCTTGTCATTGCTCAGGGCCCCATTTGGAATCATTCTTCTTTCGGGTCACTTGGTAGAGAGGGCTTACAATCAGACTGTAATTTGGAATATGCATTCTCCAAAAACCCACGACGCTTAAGAAAGCTTGTGTTTCCTTTTTGCTAGCTGGTGGAGACATGGCTGTTATTTTATTGATCACATCCATTGGGATCTGACAACGTCCATCTTGCTATTTTATTCCTAAAAACTGGATTTCCTGTGCAGGTCCCTTGACTCTGTTTTATGGCAAAACCAGCCTTCAGCAGGATTTGGACTATTTCCTTCCCTTTTTCAAAGGGAAAGGAAAGGACTATTTCCTTCTCTTTTCCCTGCTGTGTTGCCCCACACGATGATATCATCAATGTATTGCAGGTGTTCTGGCACCTCACCCTGTTCCAGTGCAGTCTGGATCAGTCCATGGCAAATGGTAGGGCTGTGTTTCCACCCCTGGGGCAGCCGGTTCCAGGTGTACTGGACGCCCCTCCAAGTGAAAGCAAACTGTGGCCTGCACTCTGCTGCCAAATTTGGAGAAAAACACATTAGCAATATCAACTGTGGCATACCACTTGGCTGCCTTTGACTCCAGTTCGTATTGAAGTTCTAGCATGTCTGGCACAGCAGCACTCAGCGGTGGCGTGACTTCATTTAGGCCACGATAGTCTACTTGCCCATCTTGTCCCACACACCCTGCCACTCATAACTACTCAGCCTTGGGGCAGATCTCTGGATGACATTCTTAAATTGCTTACCAACTTCAGACACAACTGAAACAATATTCCCAAGAAGTACCAATAGAAGTATCTTAACTACCCAAGGATGTTCCAAATACTGAAAAGTTACTGTAATGAAGGAGGAAACATCATAGAAGAAGGTAGTGACACTGCCATTCTGTATTTCCTCCGTAAAAAAACTTTCATAAAAGTTACTGCAATTGCTAGTTGTCTCCACGAAATGGTCTCCGTGGTACAGTAACGGCTTCATTGCAAAACTTACATACCACACTAACGTCAAGGTCAATGTTCTAAAAACAAACCTCACAAGCGAGACATTACTATTCACTGCAGACCACAGCAAACTGCAAAACCCAACACCAATCTTTAACATGTACAGCAAAAAAAGGAGCACGATGCAGATTACACAAATCAATATCGAGAACAGAGAAACCAACATTGTAACCCACAACTATTAACAGATATAAGTTCCTTAATACACTCTGGTTAATCTGTTGTTCTCTCAAACCCTTCGAGCCCCACGTTGGGCGCCAAAAAGGACTGTCGTGGCTTAACCTCAGTCAGCAACTGAGCACCACGCAGCCGCTCGCTCACTCCCCCCAACCCGGTGGGATGGGGGAGAGAATTGGAAGAGCACAAGTGAGAAAAACTTGTGGGTTGAGATAAAAACAGTTTAATAATTGAAATAAAATGATATTATAATAATCATAATCATAATCATAATCATAATAATACACAAAGCAAGTGATGCACAGTACAATTGCTCACCACCAGCCAAACGATGCCCAGCCAGTCCCCGAGCAGCGGCCCCCCCCGGCCAGCTTTCCCCAGTTTATGTACTGAGCATGACGTCCCATGGTATGGAATGTCCCTGTGGCCAGTTTGGCTGTGCCCCCTCCCAGCTTCTTGTGCCCCTCCAGCCTGCTCAGTTGGTAGAGCATGGGAAGCTGAAAAGTCTTTGACTAGTGTAAGCACTGCTCAGCAACAACTAAAACATCGGTGTGTTATCAACTTTGTTCTCACCCTAAATCCAAAACACAGCACTGTACCAGCTACTAGGAAGGAAACTAACTCTATCCCTGCCGAAACCAGGACACAGGTATAAGTAATTTGAATTTCTGCCAGATTTTTTTTTTAACCCAGTTCAAGAAGAAATAGCATATTTTTAGACAAGTTCCTAATGTCAGAAATATCTGCATTTGGAAATATGAAAAAAGAAATTGCTAAGGACCTTAAGATTCACAGTGTGGTTTTCTGTGATTTATTGGTGTCTTTTTTTTTTCAGTTAAAAAAAATAATATTCTCCATTTTGGTTATGTGATCTTCTGATAACAGATTTCTGATGTAATATCAACCATCTCTACAATTAAATTCCTATCTCAGGTTAGTCTGTGATGCTTTTAAATGCTAAATGCACAACTGTTCAACTGGTACAAATTGGCACCAATGTGTCAGTTTAGGGGAGTTAGTTAGTTGCTTCTTATCATCAGAAACCTGTCTGAAAATCTTTAATAATCACTCCAGACTCCACTTTTGATTTAATAAAATGTATTATTTAATATTTATGTGTTTAATAAATTAATTTATTATTTTAATAATTTAACATTAATGTAGTAAATATTTTCATATTGTTTAATAAAGCAGCATGCCATGACATTGTATGAAGAGATCCTAGCCTATAGACAACAGCACAGATGATATAAGGAGCAATTCCATATCAAAATGTTTGTGATTCTAAAAACAGTTCAGCGGCATTTCTTGGAAATGGAAATCAAAATACTCCTCAGAGTATTCTTCAGATTATTTTGTCTAAGACAGTCCATGTGGAAAATTACATTGAGTTGCAATTATTTTCCAAGTGCATCTTCAATGGGAATATTCACTAACATCTTCTTCTGGAGATGGAGATCTTCTTCTCTCTGAAGAAAGACATTTTTTTGGTTTTTTTCTTGTGAAAAAAGGAAGTTATTTTTTTTATTTGCAAGTAAGGGACCAAATATTTAGGAAGAGTGAATCAGAATAGTTTAACTTTTAATGGATATCAATCTGTGTGGCCATGAACTCATCTTCAGTCCCCTTAAACTTATATATTTACACAAATGAAGGTCTATTTTAACTTGACATGAACATTATCTTATATAAGTTTTTGCACCAGATAGTCACTTTTTGATCATTTGGTTACAGGTTAGTGAGATAACATGATCTCAGAGGTTTTAAATGCATGCAAATATGTATCTACCATTATCAGAATGAAATGTGTAATCATCATTCAGTTACTTTTGAGACCATACTCCCAAGATTATTAACAGGGTTGGTCCATAACAAAATTATAAATTATTCCAATAGAAATAAAATATTTGTGCCTTCCAATTCTAATTCATGAATTCCAATTCATTTTAAGTCAGCAAACAGACCAATCAGGAATTATAGAGCTATAATAAATTAACATTACTAATTTTGCATGCAAAAGAAGCTTTCTACTATTTTCAAGTAGCTAGGAAAATTTACTTCAAGTATTTATATTTTTGGCTAAATTCACTGTGAATGCACATAGGTACTAGATATAAATTTTCTACAAATTTCTATTGTGAAAACTGGATTTACTTGCCTTTCAAATACAAAGTGCAAATTGCTTAAAACTTATATTGTAAAGACTAATACCAAAATACTATCAGATGTGCCCATGATAATAAGTTGTTGTGAAAATATTAAAAAAAAAAAAAAAAAGATTTGGGGATCAGTTTGAGGCATTTTTGAAACTGGGATCCTGAACACACACAAACACACATACCGAGTGTATTGTAGTCACCTATTTTCTTGAGTGGTCTCTCATTTTTAAAGATAATAATCTTTCTTTTAGTGTATCCATCCTAATTTTGTGTAGGAAATTTTACTACTTATCAATATATAAATAAATGAAACTAATAAGAAAAAACAATTTAGTTTTTTTCAGCTGAAATCTATTGTATTTCTGTATCACAATGTTTTATACAGTAAATATTGAGGTATTGGTGTTTGAAAGCTGTGGTGATGAGAAGTGCAGATGTATTTGTTCACATATATTTCTTTAAACTTCTGTTGTGGTTTAACCCGGCAGGCAGCTAAACACCAAACAGCCTTTTGCTCACTCCCCCCCCCTCAGTGGGATGGGGGTGAGAATCGGGGAAAAAAAAGTAAAATTCATGGGTTGAGATAAAGACAGTTTAATAGGACAGAAGAGGAAGGCAAAATAATAATAAAAATAATAGTAATAATAACAATATTAGTAAAAGAATGTACAAAGCAAGTGATGCACAGTGCAATTGCTCACCACCCACCGACAGATGCCCAGCCAGTCCTCAAGCAGTGGTCACCCCTCCCCGGCCACCTCCCTGCAGTTTATATACTGAGCATGACGCCACATGGTATGGAATGTCCCTGTGGCCAGTTGGGGTCAGCGGTCCTGGCTGTGCCCCCTCCCAGCTTCTTGTGCCCCTCCAGCCTTCTCAGTCGGTAGAGCATGGGAAGCTGAAAAGTCCTTGCCTAGTGTAAGCACTGCTCAGCAACAACTAAAACATCGGTGTGTTATCAACATTGTTCTCATCCTAAATCCAAAACACAGCACTGTACCAGCTACTAGGAAGGAAATTAACTCTACCCCAGCCGAAACCAGGACAACTTCTACTACAGAAACTACAGGAGGACATTTATTCTCACAAAATACATTTAAAACTTATTTATATTTACTTTATGAACATGTTTATCTTAGCATCACCAAAGTCTACACTGATTCTGTTTTTCTTCAGGACAGGTTATAAATTGAAATATCTATTTCTGAAATTGTTGGGCATTTGGGCCTATGTGAATATTGTGTGCAAAGGAGACATTCAACCTTGATTTTGTGACATGATGTATAATTCGTTTATAATTCATCTAATTGATAAATGCCATGAACTTTGGATTATTCTAATTATTGACTACCAATAGCTGGTTATGCTCACAAGCTTCACTTACCACTGAACAGAAAAATTGCAAGAATTCAGAACAAGTAAAACATATATCAGAAAACAGAAAACAGTAAAATAAGCTGATTGCACGAGTGTCGAGATACAGGAACTAAAAGATGAAAGATTAAAAATTTAAAAGAAAGTTATTTGGGTTTATGTGAAACCAAGAAATATACCTAGCAGAGATAATATTTTTTTTTTTTTTCAGCATTGATTTTGAGGTGAGGAATCTGTCATATAAAACCATTCATTTTGTGAGTATTATTAGGTTAAAAATGTTAGTTTATTTTACTGGGTTGAAAACAAGGTAGTGTTTTCAACACTTACACTGTCTAGAAGAGAAAAGAAAAATGGGGATGGCAAAAAGAAAAAAAAAAGAAAATTCTTTTGAAAGCTTATGGAAAATTGTCTTTTGTATTATCATTTAGGTTATTTTCTTAGGCTGGCACAGAGGAGATGCTAAAGAGTTGGAGCAAATTGATTTAATATTTTGTTAATTTTACTTCAAAACTGCTGTTAGAAAGTGAATACACAGTTTTCAGTAATTTTCTGGCAGTTAATAATAGAATGTTTTTCCATAATAATCTAATAATCTAAACGATAATACAAAAGACAATTTTCCTTGTCATTTCAGTCTCTACTTTGGGAATTCTCCTGTGATTTTCCATGGTCCATCTCTTGACCCATATGGCACACTACCATTTTATCTTGTGTTTTTGCTTACATTGTTTTAGCCAGAGCGGTTTTGTGTTAACATATATGTTGTAATATGCATGTGAAAATATGTAAGGAGAAACATACAGCTTCAGCTGGATTTAAAAATTTGAGACTTTTGCTTTAATAAAATTGAGTATTAGTCAATTTTCTTTCAATAAAAATTTTCATATATAAGTTACTTTTAATCCATTTCATAACAAAATATAAACAAGATATGGTGTTGAGTGTTTCTTGGAGAAAATAAAATATCTCCAGTGACACAATACCTTGACCATGTCTCTGTTTTCTTACTTCCATTGTTGGAACACGCAACTTTGGACCCTCAGGCAGAAGAACACTTGACCGCACTGAGGTTGAGTTGTTACATTAAAGAGTGGTCAGGTCTGACTGTTCACTTCAGAATCTTGTTCTCACATTAGTGTGCTCACTATTCAGCAAGCAGTTCAGTATGTTGCAGCAGCAGTAACATTTTGCAGTTACCGTAGTATTGTAGTAGCACTGTAGTTACTGTAGTACTGTAGTGGCAAGTTGTAGTTACTATAGTCACCTTCAGCTGATTGTAAATTATGTGACAGCAGTGTCCCAAGCACAAGAAATTGTACTACTTTACAGAAGAATTCATAACTTTCTCACTTTGCTAATTATAAATTCCTGAATGCTAGTTAGGTTTGTGAGAAGGGTGAAGAAATACTTGACAAGAACTTTTAAATAAAATGTGAGAAACAAAATGGATAAAAGCAGTTAATATTATTAAAATAAGGTTCTTGATCCATTGGACTTGCAATGAATGATAAACAGCTTTGTTAATTTACAGACTTGTTTCAAATTTTAAATGGCATTTAGTACAATAAGAAATTGAACTCCTTTCATTAATATTTCATTAAAAATGAAATGCAATCAAGACAGACTTTTGGACATTTGTAATTAAATTTTTAAATAAACATTTTAGATTGCTACATCAACCTATCTAAAAATTGAAAGTCTGCTGCCACATGCTGCCTGTATGAATGGAGAAGGGAAAAGCTACACAAGAAAGGTTAGTAACAAATGCTTTACAGGCATTGCTAATGTGGGGGCTAGATCAGTCTTAGCTTTTCCTCTCGGGCCAGCAAACATACTGACGGTAGATTAAGTTTGCTAACATCACTTCTGATGAAATAGATGTTCTATATCCATATCACATAAATCTTAATATACATGTATGCTACGAGGCTGTACCTTATACATAGTTATTCACAATAGGGTTTTCCTAATGGTCTATCAAACTATTCCATCTAAGTCATTGTTAGAAATTTACCTAAGAGCACAGCAAATACCGCTACATACTTCATATAAGGAGCTGCAAAACAGTTGTTTTACTAAACCTTTTGTAATTATTGTATGCAGCTGATGATGCACATTCTCTTCTTCTAAACACTTTAAATATGTAAGGTAAGACTATGTAGCAGTTTATAGTCTAAATTATGTTATGTAAACTGTCAGTTTATGCATTCATGTAAATCTGATACAAGCATTAGTTAAGAAAGCAGCGATTTGCATTTGCTATGACATGGGTCCCTAAGTTGTCATTTTGAAATGTTTAAACACTCACAGACCAACATTACTTTGCACCATAAACAACTATTTTTATGTAAATAGTTTATGAAGATACGTTTCATTCCATGACAACAAATTGCAGAAGTTATAAATAGACAACGTAAGTCACTTAGTCAATCTCTTCCTCATTTAATCTTTTCATCATTCTCTGTGGCAGATACGCCATTGCTGTGTCCAATGCCTGTTGAAGAGCAATTTGCAGCAGTGAGCTCCTCACGATTTCTTCCTCTCTGTATAACACACACCAGCATTAGCCAAAACTTCATTCAAAAGAAGTTTCTTCTGCAGTCGAGTATCATCTTTACTAAAGGATCCCCAGCTTAGTAGCTCCTTTTCTGTTCCCATATTTCACCTTTAGTGATGCTTTAGCAATAGCAGAATTCCTCTTCATAAACACCTGATACAGCTTCTGCATCCTCTACCACTTACCATGTGTTTGAGAGAAGTGCCTCTATTTACCAGCCAAATCACACTGTGCAGCAAGCCTAAATACTCCTGCCAAATGAATGTTTTTCCTCCTTTATTGACAATGAAACTACAGACATATAAGGAAATTTGTAAGATTTATCTGTTTAAACACGGAGCTGTACTGAATGCTTGCTTTTGTTCTCCTTAGATACATCAAGAATACGTGTATATATAAAAAAATATGTTTCCAAATATAATCTATATTCCAAAATATTTATTCTGAAATAAATTTGAAATCACACATATAGATATAGGCTTGCACACACACACAAACATGCCCACACTGGCACACAATTATTTTAATTAAAGCAGTAGGAAGACCTTGAGGTTAGGGTGTTGGTTTGTCCAAATACTGGCAGAGCTACGTGTGACCAGCTTTACATTCTGTACATAAAATTACATACTCCTAAGCACTTATATGTTCAAACTGTAGTAAGCAAAGATAAACGACTTGAAGAGCATGGGTTCCAAAGGGCTTTTAATTGCCAAGGGAAATACAGGCAGACATGGGCTTCTGGAGACTAGACTCTTTCTTCTGGCTTGCTCAAGAATGCAAATGTATATAGGTAAATCTATTTTAAAAAAGACATAAAGGAATAAAAAGTTAGGTTGAATGCTCCCTGCCAAACCATAACAGATGTGAGAGGTGGGAGGACACTTTCAAAGTAGTGTGCAAGTCTATCAGCACACAGCATTCCCTTGTTTCAGTCTCTACACACCACTTTGAAAGATTTCTCCAAGGTTTTGTCTGGTATATTCCTATTCCTAAGAAAGCACTAAGCTTTCATGGCAGAAATGAAAGACTGAAAGAAAATGGGCTGTGCAAAATGAAACGAACATACAAACAACTCTGGCTGGACTAACAGATTTTGGTGTGGGAAAGAAAAAAAAAAATCCCTAGTGAATGTTTCATACTCTGAGAAAATGTTTTTCAAATGTTCAACTTCAAATGTCCAGAGGATAAAAGATACCTTTCAGTAAGAAACACTTTGGCATTAGCTGAAAAATCTGGAGCTAGTCTGTCATTAACAGCTGCTCCAGACGTTCCTGTGTCCTATAGACACAGGAAAATTTTCCATGAATGAAGGGGGATAAGAGGGGTTTTCCTGTCATAACTACTGAGCACAACCTTCCAAGACACCAACATAACTAAGGAACAAGCTCAAGGACTCCAAGAAGACATACTAATGCTGTGGATGGCTACCATATCTCATGTAACTTGTTTGGTGGTCCAGCCTGTAATGATATTAGGTTGTGTGGTATAGAATGACAATGATATTTTTGAAAGGAATGTAATTTGTTTCACTTCTGAAAAGAAGCAAGACCCTTGACCGAATGCTGCCTGAACCACCAACTACTTTGCTTGCAGTAAAAAAATGTGGACAAATCCTCAGATTTAGTGACATTTGGTTATCCCACAGCTAAGTATTTATATGTTTAGTTTCAGAGGTAAACCATTAAATCCTGTATGATATTTATGGCTTAAATATAGAATGAGTAAAACTGCAGGATTAATCTAGTCCTCCTTAAATGGGTGAAAATACTTTTTTTTTTTTTTTAGAACTCTACCTCCTCTTAAATTTAACCATGAGAGAATATCTCTCTGCAAGAAGCAACAGGTTTGCAACTGCATTATCTTACTTAAGAATCCAGTTGTTGTTATACTACCCTGCTCATAGGTGAAATTCTGTGGGACTATTCTAAAAATTGCACTATGATACCACAGACTCATGATATTAAAATGGCTCTTCAGCAGAGATTTATATCCCTTAAACCTGTGGGATATTATGAGAATTTTTTGTATATTTGCTAACCACACAGGAAACCTTACTTAAAAAAAAAAAAAATCAGAATAAAACAAACCTGCTCTGTTTTTAGACATTTTATTCTGATCTTGCTAACCTTGATGATAATTTACATTTTACATACTTGAGTTGTAAGTTCTGAGAATAACTTAATAATTATTTTTCTGAAATCCTTTTTTAATTTTATTTCACTATTGCAATTTCATGCATAAGTTCAGACTTCAGTGAAAGGCCATACAAGATTGTATTAAAATATTTAAAAGGTCACTTTAAGCACTATTTTCAATGTCTTAACATAACAATGCAGTTGTAAAATGATATGTTAATCTCAGACTGAAGTTGTGAAAAGGTAGGTCACCCCTATTTTAAGTAGTCATTACTCAAAATGGGGAAGAAAAACATCCTGATTCACTGCAGTGAGTATTTAGATTAACTGCCTGAACTCTTTAAAGTTATGTCTATCAGAAGAAGAAATAAGTAAGTGTGGATATTCTCCAGTTGCTTCAAGAAAGCCAAAAGAGTTGGTCTGATACCTATAATCCTTTTGCTATTATCACAATTTTGTTTCAGTGCAACCATTTTGGTATTACAAGACTTCATTAAAAATACTCTAACTGTGGTTGTACTCATTGTTATAGTAAACTACCTTTTGCATTGTTGGTCTCAGAAATCTGGCTTTTGTACAGTACTGTGAACACAGACTTTGGAACTAGCTGAAGATTCAATGTTATCCCACTCTCCGGAAAGCACATGGTCAATTGCTGAAGGTGTTTAAGAAGTCACAAATATGAGTGCTTAGTGTGACTGAAGGAGGAGTGATTCAGACTCTTTTCTGTCTGTCCCATCTGTGGTCTGGCACGTGACAGCATCATTGTCAAGACACAGCTCCATTGCTTAAATGCAAGAACAGAAGACACACAAACCCCATTAAAGTCCCACACTTTATTGGCAAGGAAGTCTAACAGTCCTAAAGTACAAAACCCAATGAAAAGCTTATATGGCTCTCAGATTTTAGTGAATTAATCTATTTTTATTCTTTCTGAAAATCTAAAATTGTTCTGGGTATTCGCATCATGTTTTAGGGACTCATTCTGAAAAGTTCTACTCATATTGTTATTTTTGGCTTTTTTGAAAAGACCATAAAATAAAATAATGTGGAATATACTATATTCTAATTTTAATGTAGTTACTAGGTGGTGTGGTTTAACCTGGCAGGCAGCTAAACACCACACAGCCACTCGCTCACTCCCCCCCGCCCCAGTGGGACGGGGGCAAGAATCAGGAAAAAAAAAGTAAAATTCATGGGTTGAGATAAAGACAGTTTAATAGGACAGAAAAGGAAGGCAAAATAATAATGATAAAAGAATATACAAAGTAAGTGATACACAATGCAATTGCTCACCACCAGCCAAACGATGCCCAGCCAGTTCCCAAGCAGTGGTCACTGTCTCCCAGCCAACTCCCTCCGTGTTATATGCTGAGCATGATATCACATGGTATGGAATGTCCCTGTGGCCAGTTGGGGTCAGCTGTCCTGGCTGTGCCCCCTCCCAGCTTCTTGTGCACCTCCAGCCTTCTCAGTCGGTAGAGCATGGGAAGCTGGAAAGTCCTTGCCTAGTGTAAGCACTGCTCAGCAACAACTAAACCATCGGTGTGTTGTCAACATTGTTCTCATCCTAAATCCAAAACACAGCGCTGTACCAGCTACTAGGAAGGAAATTAACTCTATCCCTGCCAAAACCAGGACACTAGGATATATACAACACTGTAATATGCACTTTCATTAATTTACCACGTTAAGTTAGAACACTAGCTTATTCTCTTTATGCAGCAATAGAGAGATCTGTCTGTGGTCGTATAACTCAGTTGTCATGTTTTATGTGTTAGCAGTTTTTCAGTCTTCTTAAAACTATTCAAAAGTTAACTGCTTCAAAGTAGAATGACAGAATAGCAGTCCATAACTGAGCAATGAGGCATGATTCTGCTAATTTACTCATTCAAGAAAACCTATCTTGCATGAACAGTGCAATTTGAATTAATTGTACTACTTTTTATGTTAGTAAGGATCAGGAACCTGAACAAATGTTATAAAACTAAACCTACAGAAGTGTTATAAAGCTAGACTTCCATGCACCTGTTGTCAAAGTCATTTTATCAAGAAGGTTGAACATGGACTGACTATGAAAGTAAAATGTGTTAATTTCTAAAAACTAAAGCATTAAACTAGAACTAAATTGATCTAATTCCTAGAAAAATGCGTAGGATCATTATGTTGTGTTTCAACAGGTTTATATCCCATAAGTAGAGTCATAGATTCATAGAATGGTTTAGATTGGAAGGGACCTCTAAAGGTCATCTAGTCCACCCCCCCCTGCAATGAGCAGGGACATCTTCACATAAACCAGGTTGCTCAGAGCCCCGTCCAACCTGACCTGGAATGTTTCCAGGGATGGGGCATCCACCACCTCTCTGGGCAACCTGGGCCAGTGTTTCACCACCCTCAGCGTAAAAAATTTCCTCCTTATATCTAGTCTGAATCTACCCTCTTATAGTTTAAAACCATTCCCCCTTGTCCTATTGTTACAGGCCCTACTACAAAGTCTGTCCCCATCTTTCTTATAAGCCCCCTTTAATAACTGAAAGGCCACAGTAAGGTGTCCCCGAAGCCTTCTCTTCTCCAGGCTGAACAACCCCAACTCTCTCAGCCTTTCAACTAGTTCATTACTAGTTTACAATTGGCTAAAATACTGTGCTGTAGAGAAAGTAGTAAGAAGGAGGTTGTCTTTGAGGCACTAAAAAAGCTGTAAGATGGTTTCCACAGCAACTATGACATTACACACCAATATCATTTCAGGCCTCTTGAATTTATTAATTTATTTGTGCCTGCAGCTTTGCCTCTGGCATAAACCTTTGCAACTGAGTTGAAGCTTATGATATATGTCATGCTTTTTTTCACTGCCAAATCTAGATCTGACCAGCCAGCTTAAAAGGAAGAATTCTCATAGCTGAAAGAAGAGGGGAAAAAAGAAAAAGCTTACTGTCAAGCTTGCATCTACAAAGAGATGGATGCAAAAGTGAATTTCCAGTTTTCCGAATATATTTTTTTTACTTGCATGCTAGGCTTAGGAAAAATCCACAGTGGCTTGGTTTAAACTTCATATAGTGAATCGCTTGTTTTACACGTGAGTGAAGGTTGTTATAAAACGACGACTTCAGGACTTGAATTGTTCTGGAATGCAGAAAATATAGAAACAGCAATATATGGACAAAAAGAAAGGCTGAGGAGAGTAGCTGCTGCAAATCTTGTTAAGGTCTGCAAGGTCTCAGAAATAAATTCTGATTATTTACTATGCCTTCTGTGGAGATAATCTGTGTGGAATTGAATGAAGTAGAAATAACAGACTATGCTCTTTAGAGGAACAGTGATCTTTATTGCTTCTCTTGAGTTCTTGAGGTAAGTGGGGGAAAGAAGGAGAAACCTTGATTTCTTTACATGAAACTGTATGGAAAAGTTTGCTGGAAAGTAAAAGCAGAACTCAACTGGGTGCTGAAACTAGAATTACACAGACATAAAGTTTAATATTTCTTTTTTTTTTTTTTAATGAATAATGGTATCTATACAGAACTTCATGTAGATGGTGAGAGACCATTCAGAATAGAATAAACAAATCATAAAGAAAAAAAAAAAAAACCTTAGGCCTAGACTGCATAAACTTTTCCCTAAAAAATATAAAGTTCCTGTATTCTTCTTTTATTTTTATGTCTGCCTGCCTACTACTGTCTATCTACTTTTTACTCGTGTTTTGTAAATTTCAGTTTGTTACTGCCACAGTCCAAATGATACAGAATTCAGCATACACTTTTATCTTCAGCAACAAGATACTGAAATACATTGTATAGACTCTGAAATATCAATTGTGATGGCAATATAATGTCAATCCTGTGTAGGGTCTGCCTTTACAAACTGTGAATCTTCAGCTATCTCATGGTGGAACTGGGGAAATGTAAGTACTTGTGGTAATTGTGTGGAAAAGTCAGTCTTTCCACTAGCAACCATTGACACTTCTCTTTTTACTAGCTAGGAAGATAGGAGTATATGATAGCCCAGATGAATCAAAAACACACATATGAACTGTATATTTAGTATTTTTTACTTTGTAAAATGGGAAAGATCTCAACTTATAGAATGAGAAATGAATACAGTCAGGATTTTATTGAGGAGGGAGTCACCTCGAGTGGTTAGGATGAAATGATGTCCTGGTTTGTTGCTGAAAAGATGGCAATGAAGATTAGTGCACCAGCCACTGCTATTCCTGGTTTATCTTTACATCTTCTTCCTTTCCCTTGTCTACAGGAGTCCTGAAGTTTAATATATTTTTTAGACTTCTTTACACAAAGGACATCCTGGTTTGCTTCTCATTTTGTTTTCATTGAAAGAACAGAAAAGCTTTAATTGTTCAAAAACTCAGGGTTAATTTATCTATTCATAATGTCTAAAAACCATGGATTGTCACAAGGGGAGGAATTTGTTCAAACTGCTGTGTCAAAAGATATTGCACTTCCTTTCATTAGAAGAGGCTGTTTATTTGGGGAGGGTCCCAGCATTTCTTCCTGAGTACTATGAAGACGATACATACTGGTAATTTTGTTCCATGTTTCTGTGGTAGTCAGACTTTCATGACTTCTTGTGGCACCAGCACTGCTGTACAAAATCCAAAGAAAGGCAGATAAAGCATCCTCTCTGTCTTTTTTTGTGCAATGCCCCTTAAATGTATCATTCTCATTCGGTATTAGATGCTCCAGTTGGAACAGTCTCTCTTGGAATTCTTGGTTACTCACAAATTACATTATAAGCTAGACTCTCTTTTCCCTTCCTGCTCCTCCCCTTAGTTGTTTGCTAATTTTTAACCTTTTGAAAATTCTTTCTGCCTCACAATGTAGATTGCAGGAGTGCCCAAAATAGTCAGGCGCTTGTAAAACATAGGGAAAGGTGCACAAATCTAATCTTGCACTTCAATATTCATTTGCCTATCATGAAATGTTAAGGTCAAAGCAATGTCAGAATTGATTTTTAACATGTCAGTGAAGATATAGAATTATAAATGCCTCTTTAACTGTATATCAAATAAGTTTTTAAATATAGATTATGCACACATAAACACACACACATATTTGTATGTAAGTTGCTTTATCAGTCAGAAGTTTAAATAACTTTTTTTTAAGCATTCAAAAGAAATACAACCCTAAAGGGTGAGGGTGAGTGACAAGTAAGTAAAGATTTAACTTCTTGATAAATGGTGACTTTAATGCAAATCACATGTAAAATGACTTCAGCTTCACAGAAAGCTTTTTTTCCCCTAGTAATATCTGCAAAGATCTCACCAATATTGAAAGAAAGCAGGCTTTAGGTAAACTTACTTTAAAACAAACTGCTTCCAAGTTTGCCAAGTTCATGACCTCAAGCCTGCTTGAGTCAATGGAGAATGGAGAAACATAAAAAGAATTAGGGTAGTAAGGAATCTTACAAGAAGGCACTGGACAAGGTGGATCATATAAGAATCATTCTTAATTCTATAGATGGCTGTATGTTAAGGATGGATAATGTCATCTGAGAAGACCAGTGAGTGAAAATGAATGTCTCATACATATATGTGCAGTGATTTTATAAGATCAAGATATAAAGAAAGAATATTTTTGATCAGTAAGGCATCATTAATACCAAAAATAACACTCTCAAATACTATCTTCCTGCTTCAGAAAAGTAGTATCACTTTTTAATCCTCTTACTCCTTCCTCCCCTTCCAGCTCCCGTCATTATTCACTAAACCAAACTGGACATCCTATTGAGACCTTCAGGTTTGGTCCTGTGAGACTCACTTAGGTCTTAAAACCACAGCTCATTACTCTGTGTCTCTAATATGTGTTAATGGGAAGTGGAGTCTCTGTAAGTGTCATTTCAGGGGTGCTCTGCCAGGGCAAGCACTCTTTCAGAAAAATATTTCCCAATATCTATACCCCAGCAAAGCATTTTACAGTCCATGTAGAATATTTTCTTTGGAGCAGTTTACTCTTACCAAGAGATCACGTAGCAAGCTTTCACTGACAGTGTCCAAACCCAGGTCTCCAGGAACAACATCAAATGAGAACGCTTTTCCATCTACCTCTGAATCCTCTGTCCAGGAGTGACAAAATAGATACATAAAAGAAAATAGAAAATCTTACTGATAGGAATTTCAGACAGCAATCTCCTATGGAAACATTTCCGTCTCTCTACTATATTCAAATCAAATGTTGAATAAAACTGCTTAGAAATATGAAAGCAAATGTTCTTTATTGAAGGCATGTGATTTTCTTGTTTAACTCCTTCCTTTGTTCTAGATTTTTCTGATGAAAATAAAAAAACCCTGAAATTAAACCATTTATCAGGAAACTGACTGAGAGTTATAGAATCATAGAATCATAGAATCATTGAGGTTGGAAAAGACCTCTAAGATCATCGAGTCCAACCGTCAACCCAACACCACCATGCCCACTAAACCATGTCCCTAAGCGCCGCATCTACACGTCTTTTAAAAACCTCCAGGGATGGGGACTCCACCACTTCCCTGGGCAGCCTGTTCCAATGTTTCACCACTCTTTCAGTAAAGAAATTTTTCCTTACATCCAATCTAAACCTCGGCATCTTTCTTCTGATTTTTTTTCTTTTAATGACTTAAATTACTTCATCTTCCTACCTCAATATCACTAGCATATAAGTAATATAATTTGCTACAATTTCTCTGGGAGAGTTGCCTAATCTCTGTCACCATCTTCATCTGGCTGAAGTTCTTAGTCACCTGGACAATTCTTTGTTATTGGAATTTCCTTGGCAGCGCTACTCTATAGTTCTTTATATCCAATACATCTTTCTCCCTTGCCAGTGCACAAGCATGCTGGTTTCTTTCCAGAATGAAGATGGAAGTAACACTCTTGGTAGTCTTAGGCTGAAATGAACTGTGATCAAGATAATGATAGTATTTTGTGTGTGTTATTCTTCCATATGCTTGAAAGAAATTACCTTATTATCACTTTTCTTTGGGGATTTTTTTTTTTTAATAAAAAGAAAAATAGGCTAATCAACTTTTGTAACATACAAGAACTGCAAAATAACTGTGGACCACCTGTGCTTGCTCCACTTCCTTATAAAAATCTGAAATATAAGGCTACACCATTCCCATTCACACCCTAAGACTTTTGTATTCAGGGCTGTATAGCAGCCCAGTGCTGAGTTCAAACCATCTTGGGATTAAAAGGTTCACACACAGATGTCCAGTGGAAGGTGTTGGAGACGTGAAGAATTTTCTCCTATGATTAGATGTTGGGATGGAGGGATACAGGCTCTTTAGGAAGGACAGACAGGGGAAGCGAGGAGGGGGTGTCGCCCTCTGTGTCAATGACCAGCTGGAGTGCATGGAGCTCTGCCTGGGGATGGATGAGGAGCTGACCAAGAGCTTATGGGTCAGAATTAAAGGGAAGGCAGGGACACGTGACATTATGGTGGGGGTCTGCTACAGGCCACCTGACCAGGAAGACCGAGCGGATGAGGCCCTCTATAGACAGATAGGAGCAGCCTCACGCTCACAAGCCCTGGTCCTCATGGGGGACTTCAACCACCCCAACATCTGTTGGAGGGACAACATGGCAGGGCATAAACAATCCAGGAGGTTCCGGGAATGTGTCGATGATAACTTCCTTCTCCAAGTGGTAGAGGAGTCAACGAGGAGAGGTGCTATGCTGGACCTTGTTCTCATCAACAAGGAGGAGCTGGTGGGGAATGTGAAGCTCAAGGGCAGCCTGGGCTGCAGTGACCACAAAATGGTGGACTTCAAGATCCTGAGGGCAGCGAGGAGGGCGCACAGCAAGCTCACTACCCTGGACTTCAGGAGAGCAGACTTTGGCCTCCTCAGGGATCTGCTTGGTAGAGTGCCATGGGACAAAGCCCTGGAGGGAAGAGGGGCCCAAGAAAGCTGGGTAATATTCAAGGATCACCTCCTTCAAGCTCAGGAGTGATGCATCCCAACAAAGAGGAAGTCAGGCAAAAACACCAGGAGGCCTGCATGGATGCACAAGGAGCTCCTGGACAAACTCCAACACAAAAAGGAAGCCTGCAGAGGGTGGAAGCAAGGACAGGTAGCCTGGGAGGAATACAGAGAAGTTGTCCGAGCAGCCAGGGATCAGGTTAGGAAAGCTAAAGCCCCGATAGAATTAAATCTGGCCAGGGACATCAAGGGCAACAAGAAAAGATTCTATAGGTACATTGGGGATAAAAGGAAGACAAGGGAAAATGTGGGTCCTCTCCGGAGGGAAACAGGAGACCTGGTTACCCAGGACACGGAGAAGGCGGAGGTACTCAATGACTTTTTTGCCTTGGTCTTCCCCAACAAGTGCCTGAGCCTCACCGCCCAAGCCGCAGAAGGCAAAGGCAGGGACTGGGAGAATGAAGAGCCGCCCACTGTGGGAAAACACCAGGTTCGAGACCATCTAAGGCACCTGAAGGTGCACAAGTCCATGGGACCTGATGAGATCCATCCGCGGGTCCTGAAGGAACTGGCGGAAGAAGTTGCTAAGCCACTATCCATCGTATTTGAGAAGTCGTGGCAGTCCGATGAAGTTCCCGCTGACTGGAAAAGGGGAAACATAACCCCCATTTTTAAAAAGGGAAAAAAGGAAGACCCGGGGAACTACAGGCCAGTCAGTCTCACCTCGGTGCCTGGGAAGATCATGGAACAGATCCTCCTGGAAGCTATGCTAAGGCACATGGAGGGCAGGGAGGTGATTCGAGACAGCCAGCATGGCTTCACGAAGGGCAGGTCCTGCCTGACCAACCTAGTGGCCTTCTATGATGGAGTGGCTACATCAGGGGACATGGGAAGAGCTACAGATGTCGTCTATCTGGACCTCTGTAAGGCCTTTGACACAGTCCCCCACAGCATCCTTCTCTCTAAACTGGAGAGGTATGGATTTGATGGGTGGACTGTCCAGTGGGTGAGGAATTGGTTAGATGGTTGCATCCAGAGGGCAGTGGTCAATGGCTCAATGTCCAGATGGAGATCGGTGACGAGTGGTGTCCCGCAGGGGTCCGTATTGGGACCAGTACTGTTTAATATCTTCATCAATGACATAGACAGTGGGATCGAGTGCACCCTCAGCAAGTTTTCAGACGACACCAAGCTGAGTGGTGCGGTTAACATACCTGAGGGAAGGGATGCCATCCAGAGGGACCTGGACAAGCTGGAGAAGTGGGCCCATGTGAACCTCATGAGGTTCAACAAGGCCAAGTGCAAGGTCGTCCACCTGGGTCAGGGCAACCCCCGGTATCAATACAGGCTGGGGGATGAAGGGATTGAGAGCAGCCCTGCCGAGAAGGACTTGGGGGTACTGGGGGATGAAAAGCTGGATGTGAGCCAGCAATGTGCGCTCACAGCCCAGAAGACCAATCGTATCCTGGGCTGCATCCAAAGAAGCGTGGCCAGCAGGTCGAGGGAGGTGATTCTGCCCCTCTACTCTGCTCTGGTGAGACCCCACTTGGAGCACTGCGTCCAGCTCTGGAGCCCTCAGCATAAGAAAGACATGGACCTGTTGGAATGGGTCCAGAGGAGGGCCATGAAAATGATCAGAGAGTGGAATACCTCTCCTATGAAGAAAGGCTGAGAGAGTTGGGGTTGTTCAGCCTGGAGAAGAGAAGGCTTTGGGGAGACCTTCTTGCAGCCTATCAGTACTTAAAGGGGGCTTATAAAAAAGATGGCGGCAGACTTTTTAGCAGGGTCTGTTGTGACAGGACAAGGGGGAATGGCTTTAAACTGAAGGGGGGGGTAGATTTAGACTAGTTATAAGGAAGAAATTTTTTACTCTGAGGGTGGTGAAACACTGGCCCAGGTTGCCCAGAGAGGTGGCGGATGCCTCATCCCTGGCAACATTCCAGGTCAGGTTGGACGGGGCTCTGAGCAACCTGGTTTATGTGAAGATGTCCCTGCCCACGGCAGGGAGGTTGGACTAGGTGACCTTCAGAGGTCCCCTCCAACCCAAAGTATTCTATGATTCTATGATTCTAAGTGGCGAGAGCAAATTATTTTTAAAGATTAATTCAAGAGTTCTGCCCCTGTATTCTTTTTTCTTGCAAGAGAGTACAAAGAAAAAGATAGTCATGAGACATACAATGGTAAAGAAAAATGCATGATATTGATACTGATATCTCACAAGTAACAAATACAGAAGTAACCTGCATATACAATAAACAGAATAAAAGGAAAGCCTAGCTCACACTATGACACCATACTCTGCTAGGTTGGACAATATGTGCTAATAGATTACCTTATGCACCTACTAGAGAAAGGTAATGTTAAAGGAAGATGCTTGGCAGAAGGATATAAACAAAACCAAAACTGTGTTTGACATGCCTAAAATCATGAAACTTGGTAATATTGAAGAAATGGAATTCGTTACTAATATTTAATGGCAGCCTAGAGCAAGAAAAAAGTTATGTTAAGAGCCAAAAACTTGAGAAACTTGCAAAATAATATGTTAAGAATGGAGTACCTAATAATACATATTTCTTGGCAATTCCTGATAATAATTAAACAAAGCTTCTTATTATCTCAGTGCCACTGCATATGTCTGGAAAAGTGGAGAAACAATGGAAGGGCACTGCTCAGTGGCCAAAAAAGGAAAAAAAAAAAAGTTGTTACATAGACACATAGAGACCCTTAAGTAATAAAGTAAATATGGACAAATGCCAGGGCCAAGGGTAAAATCTTCGTAATAATCATCATAACAGACACACCTACAGAGTGATAGCTAAGACCAGAAAAACACAGCATATGAGCTATACTCCTCTACTGTGAAGATAAATGAAGAACATTTTCATTATGTTACCAGTTACACAGTAAGAAGCACCTTTTTCTTTGTCTTTTTTTTTCTTTTGGCTTTTTTTTTTTTTTTTGGCTTTGAGATATGAAAGCACACAGTACCTAAAGAAAAGCTAATATATGGTTGCTGGAGAAAACTCCTCCCCAGACCTACACACTACTTCTCAAGTTGTATGTACTGTCTAAATCTACCCACTCCCATGCAATTGAATCTGTAGGTAAAATTAGATTTGCCCTCTCTCTCCCTTCTGTAACACTGACTTTAACCCTCTGTGGAATGGCTAGTACATTTTTCTTTAACATATATGTCTGTATGTTAAAGAGTACACAAGAAATCAGATCTAGTAGCTAGAGATGAGATATCTACCTTTTGCTAGAGATTATGCACAATATCTTATTAATGCAAATAAAAGCTTTGGCTCAGTAGTATCCTATTACCTGGCATTGGCAATATATTTAAAAACACTAATCTCAGGACCATAACCTGAGATTGAAACATGGAAGAAATATGTAAATGCACTGTGGAGGAAGTTACATTTTAGAGGAAAAGGTTTGATCTCCAGGGAAAAAAAAATAAAGTAAAAGCACTGTTCTTATAAAAAAGCTGTACATTATACCAAAAGTAGTGAGCCATCAAATCTTCTGGTTAGATTATTTGAATTGCAACATGATTATGAAACTGGGGAGAGGATGCAATACAGGTGTGCTGTTCTGAACAATGTCCTTTCAAAATACCACACATCTGGATAGCATGCTATACAACAGAGAAGAGTACTGCAGGGGGTGGTTAAGAAGCAGTTGCTGGAGCAAAACTTCAGCAGGAAGAAATTCAAGTGCTTTAGATCTGAGTATGAATTCCACTTCTGTAGCATTACACCAGAATAACAGAATAATCACCCATTATTTAGTTAGTTGTATTTGGTTTAAATCTACATTCTTATACATAAAACACTCTTGAGTCCTTAGGAGTTATTGCTTTACTGAGGCATAACCACTCGGCTTTCAAGAAGTGGTGTCCTTCTACGACTACAAGTTTCCAAGGCAAATCGGTGAAATTCTCTTTTAATGCTAGCCAAACAATATCTTTGTGCCAGAGGTAAAAGAAATACAGGTAGTCACTGAATATTTATCCGTTTCAAATCTTCCGCATCAAAATTTATGATTGCCTGTCCTGGTTTCGGCAGGGATAGAGTTAATTTCCTTCCTAGTAGCTGGTACAGTGCTGTGTTTTGGATTTAGGGTGAGAACAAAGTTGATAACACACCGATGTTTTAGTTGTTGCTGAGCAGTGCTTACACTAGGCAAGGACTTTTCAGCTTCCCATGCTCTACTGACTGAGAAGGCTGGAGGTGCACGAGAAGCTGGGAGGGGGCACAGCCAGGACAGCTGACCCCAAACTGGCCAAAGGGACATTCCATACCATGGGACATCATGCTCAGTATATAAACTGGGGAAAGCTGGCCGGGGGGGGCCGCTGCTCGGTCAGCGGGTGGTGAGCAATTGCACTGTGCATCACTTGCTTTGTGTATTATTATTATTAATATATTATTATTTTATTTCACTTATTAAACTGTTTTTATCTCAACCCATGATTTTTACTCACTTGTGCTCTTTCAATTCTCTCCCCCATCCCACCAGGGGGAGGGGGGAATGAGCGAGCGGCTGCGTGGTGCTCAGTTGCCAACTGAGGTTAAACTATGACATAGCCTCACAGCCACTAATGAATATGTCCTAACCCACAGATTTGGGGGGTATTGTTCTCTCTCTGTAAATATGGTGATAACAGAGATTCAGAAATTTAGATTAAAAAAAAAATTAGGCACGGTCATGTGATAAAGGATTCCAAAGTCCATTTTCAAAAGGACATCTAAACTCCCAGGGTTTTATTTTTGTTGGTTGTGGGGGGTTTTTTGTCAGTCAGCTAGTAACGTGAATTTTAGCTACAGCTACTCTGTAGTCCACAGAGTACCATTCTGAAAAATAGCTTATTCCCCTTTGAAAGTTCAGTTTGATTATCTACATGACTTCTGAAAATGGATTGCTAGGCCTAGGTTGCCCAGGTGCTTATGAAATGTCATCATGGGTGACTTGACTAAAGATATATGGGAAACCTGTGACCAAGGAGAGAACTGAAGTCACGTGTTCCAAATTTGTGGCTATTGACACAAAAAATACCCTTTCCCCCATAGACCAGTTATTACCATTACTTAATAGGACCTGTTGTTATTGAATTACTTTGCCATATTTGAAACCACAAAGCCACTTTCATACGTAAAAATAAAAGGATTTGGAAGGTATATTTCCCCCTGCATGGTATTCTCTTCTGTGGCTGGCTGTCTCATGCTTATCCAGAAATGCTTTTCTTAACAAATTCCTTCTATGTCTCAGTTCAGAAAAAAATTTGACCATATCAAATCAAATCAAATCAGAATTACAAATGATTCTTAATAACAGTGCAACTTATGCAAATTTTTTTCTTCTAAAATATTCCACAGATTTTTTTGGGGGTGTCATATGGCACAAATTGGTGAGTTAATATAAAGAAGAACATAGAAAGAATGGCACAAAGATTCTTGACACCTGAATAACTGTTGTCAAAGACAGAGCAAAAAAGGAAAAGAGAGAAATCATGACTCAATTAGTACAAAAGTTCCTGTAAAAAGACGACATGATAAGTTAGTAGGAGGTAAAGGGAGGAGGTGGGGGAAGCAGCAAACTAGCCCTCTCCGTGTGTATACAGAAAACTGTGCAAAGTCACGCTTTTATAACCGCATGCAGACATTCAGCTGCCTACCAGCTTGACAGAACACTTAAAAGAGTTACAGCTCCTTTCCTCATCTGTCCTTTCCTCATTTGCCCCCTACACACTACTGTCAAAAAACATTGAAGGTTTTCACATGACAATTTCCATGGCTGGTTTATGGTGTCTCTAAGGACATATTTTAGTTGGGATGATCAAATGACCTCAATATTTCTAACTGTGAAAAATATTTTCAGTTTGCAGTGATGTGTGTATCAATTTTTCTTGTTGTGCTGCAAATCCACTTGATAACAATAAGATCAGTATCATCTTGGTCAGCTGAGCTGCCATTTCCCATAATTAAAAAAACCCAAACAAACAAACCCTAAGATCCTTGCCCCCTACCAGCAATCCCAGAATCTGGCAGACTGTAAATGAGCCCTTTGGTTTTCTGAGCACATCTGCTGCCTTTATCATGTTAAAACTCATTCCAATTCACTTGCATGCTTTTAAATTAACTAAAATGATAGTCATAAGGACAACAATTTAGCAGAACTCAACAACCAGATATTATCAGCATGGAGTAACTGTGTCATGTTCATCAGGGCTTTATCTCTTTCATAACCTGCATGTGCTGATCTAGAACAAACTGTAGTAATTTAATTAATACAAATAAACTATGCCTTGGCTCTTCAACCTGTTTTCTACTAACTGTCCCGAGAACTGGCAGCAGAATAAAATTGAAGAAATTCCAGGTGCAACTAAATTGTCTGGCTTTTTGGGTTTTTGTCTGTTTGTTTATTTGTTCATTTGGGGTGGTTTTTCTTGCTTTGTTTTGTTTGGGGTTTTTTTTAATACTTCTTAGTACACATCTATCACAATATATTTGAGTAGCCATTTTTTTTTTTGCTTCATTTTTTATAGCAACTCTTTTCCTCTGTGTTCATATAATAATTTTCTGAACAGATTAAAAAAGGTTTGCCTGAAAAGAAACAGAACTATATCTAAGCATATGTATGTGTATAAACTTGATTACATTTATATAAACTTGTTGGTTTTGAGTTTGGCTTTGTAAATATGCTCAACTTCTAGTGAAGTCATCAGTAAACGCCATATATCTGAAGGCCTACATTGAATTCAACATGAAAAGCAGCTGAGTGCAATGAACTACCTAATCCTTTTTATAAACACAGGTGTTGCAATAAGTAGCTGATTTCAAAAAGAAAGATAGTCTGAATTTCAGCTGGCTTATGCACACAGGTTAGGAAAGCGTCTAAGGGTTGTAGAATAATGAGTTTTGTTGGTGTAAAATGATATAGTTCAAAGAAATCAGTGAGTTGTTAACTATTGAGATTTCATTCTTTTCTGTACAATGTTAGATTTTCTCCGCTAGAAAAATCTTAAAATTAATATTTCCAAAACTATATTATTAAGGTGTCTTTCTCTTTTTGTCACTGCTTACAACTGGCATTTCTCTGCATCTGGAATCTTTGTGCTATATTTGCTTTTTCTAGACATAACAATGTAGGTGGAGATTACTAGATATTTTGCAGCACATTATTTAGAAACACACTTTACAGAATCAGTGAGAGGCATTTTTACATAGATAATATTAGAAGCCACACAAACAATGACCACTTGGAGAAAAAATTGGTGAGCAAGGAACTGATGAAAAGCTGACCTGGGAACAAAGACGGTATTGCTTGTTCTGAGCCTAAACTAGTGTTAATCTCATCTCATGAGAATTTGAGAAGTTCTAAAGAGTGTAACAGATAGAAGAGGTGACAAAATGAGAATCAACTGTCTTTCATGACTGCGACTGAACAGAATAAATTAATTATGGATTTATACAGAATGAATGATGAGGCAGGGGAGCAGAAGGAAGAAAACAATGAGAAATAAAGTCCTCACCTAACGTCATTGAGAACGTGCACCATGAGCCAAGAAACACCACCAGATCTTGGACCCCCTTTCAGTGACACATAAGATCCTATTAAATCTCACTTAATCATACTTTTGTTTATTTGCCCACTGTGTGAGCTGCCTATGCCCATCTCTCCTAGGTGGTGACTGTACTAGAAGTATTTCCTCAACTGGCTGACCAGAGTTGTGAGGAGTAGTGATCCTCAAGTTACGTGCAATAAAAACATCAATACAAAAATCTGACAGTGATTCATCCAGATGAATATTGTGCCTCAGAAATATGAAATATAAAAGTCACTATGCATCCCACACTGAGTATTGTGATATTTTGTTCCTTGTAGGGAAATGAGAACCACTTGCAAAGACTATTATGCATCAAAAACATGTTTGCCAAAGTTAGAGTTTTAATTGTACTAACCTCCTAAAAATTTATGCTTCTAAATTTCAGAATTATTTTTCTATTTATGCAATGTTGATATCTCTAACTCTTTTGCATTTATACACCCAAACTCACCATACCCACTAAATTTCCTGTTCTGCCTTTTTCTCCCTAGATATCTTTCTTCTGACATCCCAGAATGCAAATATTGAATAAGCACTGCTAAAATCTTCAGTGTCTGTGGATAGTTTCTAAACCCTCCTTAATCCTGTGTTTTATCAGTTTTTATGTTCTTACCTCTCCCTGTCAAGTCTCATACAATCATACCCTTCTCTCACTCATGTCTTTCCATATATGCACTTTATAGTTTCTATAGTCATCTCACTAATATTTCCTTGTCTGTTAGACATAAAAATTCACCTTTCATATTATGAATAAACCTCTACTACTTTTCAGAATCCAACATCCAAGATAAAAAATACAACATACAACTTATTTCACCAACAACTGGCAATCTAATAAGTAATAATTCTAGTGCATTCATCGTAGAGTATTTTGAAGAAAGCTGTTGCTTAGAAAAAGGTTAATTAGTAATAGGATGATTAGGAAGGTGAAATTTTGTCAGTATAATTTAATGAAAATAGTCAAAATTATGGATAAAAAATTTAAACTTAAAAAATCTGGATCATAAAATACCAGATTAAGTTTAACATGCACAGTTGTTAACATGTATAAAAGTCAGAGAAACTACATGCACACACAGACACACGTGCCCAATATAAATCTGAAACACAAATATGTTTCATCAAATTCACGGCACTTCCAAAAGTTGTTTTCAAACCATCTTTAGCTTTCAATCCATCTTTAAAAAAAAAAGAGAAAAAAAAAAGAATATCTAGGGAAGAGCAAGAATTACGATTACAGGTGATCAGTTTTGAAAGCAAACAGAAATTAAGGTCCCAACCTCCTTAGAAACAGCAGTATACACTATATTGTGCGCACCTGCAGTACCAGCAGGATAACAAGGTAATTTAGCTTGTATAATAATTGACTAAAGTGGAACATAACTGAGATTAGAATTGTTAACGCTACTGAAAGGTAAGTGAGGAATGATTTATTTACTACAAGAAAAATGGGCAATTAGCAAGTGAAAATTCTTTTATCAACTTTATTTTTCTTGCCCAACTGGTAAATATCTTACATCAGGAACTTTTTTCATATTCTGCAACTCAGAGCTGAGTCCTACACCACTCAAACATGCTGAATAATACATCAGTCCTTGGTCATCCTGGGTCAATAGAACTATTTTTGGAGTAAAATACTATTTACTGTGAGAGTCTGGCTGTTTGCAATATACGTAGCTAAGGAGTTTGTTTTAATCTGAATTATAAATGAAAGCTTTTGTTGTAAGGTGAAGCATAAGCCTCCACTGTACCCTAGAGAAATTAATATAGTCATATTAGTATTAATATAGTCCTATTAATATTGTCCTAAAAATTAAAAGTACCCTGTGGGATAAAGCTATTTCAGGCTTCACTCAAGTGCTCAGAAACTCCCTTTATTTTCTCTTACTTGTTCTGAGAAATTGTTAAGCATAGTTAAAATACTGACATAGCTAAATGGCTCTCTAACATACATTTATTTCAAGATCATAGATGTCACTCATACCTATGGTTTAATATTGATATCCTATCTATGATTTTGTAAAGATTAGTTTTACATTAATGTAAACTTACAGCAAAATTCAGAGGCTTATATTGCAATAATCTGAAACCTGAATTTAAATTGAAATGAGGAACAAAAGCAATTTTGGAAACCATCAGAAAAGTTAAAAAAAAACCAAACAAACTTCAATTCTTGACATAAGGTGGTTGCAGCTGGAACCTGCCATGGAAATATGTATGTAAATAGAGGATTCTCTGGTCCCTTCCTCCACTGCAAGCCCTGCTGCTGTTGACCCATTTCATTCATTTTCATCCTTTTTCAACTGCCAGCAGTGCATATCAAAAAGATTGGCTGCTGCTTAGTTCACATGGTGGCAGCACAAAACTATTTGGAATGTCTTTTCTGTAAATTGGTCTCTATAATAATTCTATTTTTTTGCAGCGACTGTAATATTTATAGGTTGATCCAGTGAACCGCAGTGAAATGACTGCATTGCTTTATGGAGTAATGTGAAGCACCACTAAAATCTGTGGTGAGACTGAAGAATTTAAAATGAACTGGCACATTTCCTCTATGTAAAATATAAAATAAACTAAACCATCAGTGCAAATGGTGTCTTTAAATTCTTTACGCATAAAACTTTTGTGCAGAAGTAATGAAGTAATGAAGAATACATAGAATTTTTGTAACTTTAGAATAAAATTTTACAGTGTGTTGTCACTATAGCTTAAATAATATATTATGTTCCACTGTAATTGCCATTACATATCTTTGTGCACCTAGGTACGTCACTTGAATCAGCAATGCACAATTTTTTGCTATTCTCCTAGAAATTACTATTTTGTTTTAAAATGCAAACATGTTTTTAACAATAATGTGTACCTCTAATTATCAAGTTGCTACAGAAAAATAAAAAATTAATTCCATATCAGAAATGTTGAAGGATCTAAGCTCTACTCAAAGCAATCTGTGATCATTAAAAAGCATTTTTCTTATGGTTTTAACTGAAAACATTTATGATGGTGTCATGGTTTAACCTCAGTCAGCAACTGGGCACCACGCAGCCACTCGCTCACTCCCCACCCCCCCCCCGGTGGGATGGGGGAGAGAATTGGAAGAGCACAAGTGAGAAAAACTTGTGGGTTGAGATAAAAACAGTTTAATAATTGAAATAAAATGATAATAATAAAAATGTAATAATAATAAAAATACACAAAGCAAGTGATGCACAGTACAATTGCTCACCACCCGTTGGCTGATGCTCGGCCAGTCCCCGAGCAGCGGCCCCCCCCGGCCAGCTTTCCCCAGTTTATGTACTGAGCATGACGTCCCATGGTATGGAATGTCCCTGTGGCCAGTTGGGGTCAGCTGTCCTGGCTGTGCCCCCTCCCGGCTTCTTGTGCCCCTCCAGCCTTCTCAGTCGGTAGAGCATGGGAAGCTGAAAAGTCCTAGACTAGTGTAAGCACTGCTCAGCAACACTAAAACATTGGTGTGTTATCAACTTTGTTCTCACCCTAAATCCAAAACACAGCACTGTACCAGCTACTAGGAAGGAAATTAACTCTATCCCTGCCGAAACCAGGACAGATGCTCACTTGTAATAGGTTCCAAACTGAATAATAGGATTTTCAGACAGAGGCAATTAACAGAGAAGTTACGTAGCATAGAACTGTATTTCCTTTGACTCAAAAAGGTGCAGGATTTTCCTTTCTGTTCAGTTCATGCTTTAAAATGGCTAACATCTGTTTTTTTCTGACCAGCAGTCTTAGAAGTTTTGAAAACGACTGAACAAGTAATCAAACTAGATCACTGTGTCTGTAGAGTTACCGTGACAAAAGTTTTGTAATTTATACTGCTAATTGGGGAGTTTTAAGTCTAAAAGACTTGTAGAATTCTCCATAAATTCTGTGCAAACATTATTCTTGTTGCACCTATATGTTTTAACCCATCCCAATTCATAATCTTTTTGGAAAGACACTCAGGATCCAACTAGCTATGCAAACTCTGGTTTTCTAGTCAACTTCTTCAGGAGAAATTTTGGTGAAGCAAACAAATATAAAAGGCTTGGGAGAAGGGTAATGAACAAAAACGATTTCTTAACTACCGAAAATACCTCAAACAACATTACATTTACAGATCTTAAAGCAGCAATGTCCTTAGTACTTTTTTCCTCTGTGTCCCTATCAAGCTTGTGCATCCCAGATGCACACTGAGATGATCTTATCTCAGTCTCTAAGGCCATTTAGCTCTTATTCACGGTTTTCAGGGCTGGGAGAAAGCATTAGGAATATCCTGTCCAATCTGTTACCTAAGCTACATCATAGACCCCAGAAATATTTTGTTTGAACTGCAGCACATCTTCTGGTAATGTTCAGTCTTGACTTTGAAAAGTGCAGCTCAGTAAAATCTATGACAATCCTTGGCAGGTAATTCTCATAACATTCAGCATTAGCTATATGACTGTTTCTTCTGCCATCCTGGTCTAATTTTCTGCCTGTGCTTCTGGGCTGCATATGCTCTGTCCAAGCCCAGTTAAAAAAAAAAAAAAAAAAAAAAAAAAAAAAACTAAAATTCTTTTCTCATTTGAGAGAGAAAAATTGGACTTAAATTTTATATGATCTATCTTGAGTTTTTCCACTGCTACAATATCAATATTTACTCTTTGGAAAAAAAAAAAAAAAACGTCCTGCATGCCTAGGTACATTGAATATAAAGACTCAAACCTGTAAATTGGCAACCCAAAGCTAGTAAAAGTATGGGTATGATGACAAAAGTCTGAACTATAAAGAAGGTTGTTAGAAGTTTTTAAATGTTATTGAAGCAGTGAATTCCTCAGGATATTTCCAGTACTAAGCAATAAAATAATGGGTCACCCTATGTTAACATCATGTCTTTTACTACATACTCACTTGCCAAACTCATCATTGCTGATATGAGAATCAAGTGTAAGAAATCAAGGAAAGCCTTGAAGTCTAAACTATGATTTTAAAAGTATGAAAGCTAATCTAGTGAGAGTCACATACTAGAAGAGGAATCTGCTTTATCTAATACATTGCACTCATAGCTAACGTTCTCTTTTATACTGATATTCAAAGCTGGACAGCTAGATAACCTTCCCATTTCTTCCCCCTCTTAACTGTGCATTGACACCATGTCTGCTTGCAGTCTGTCTTACAAGAAGAGACGGTGTGGAAAGAAAGATATGAAAGAAACCACCCCAGAACTAAGGAATGTTTTAGTGAATAGAAATTTTTTTTTCCACCGAGACACCAATAAATTTTTATCAGCTCTGGTTTCAACAAATTTTTATCCCCATGTTCTTAATATACTATATTAATATTATATATTAATATAATTATAGTTATCTGCAGGAATGATTAGAAAAGAGAAATTATAGTTCAAATATTTTTTCTCACAGTATATTAAAATGGGGAAAAAACCTCAAAACACAACAACAACAAAAAAAAACATCCTAGAAAGAAAACCAAGGTGATGCCACAGAAGAAAGATGACAGAGTGAGGTGCTATAACAGCCTATTTATGACGTCGTGCTCTTGCCTGTGCACCTGGGCATGGAGACATCAGTGTTGTGCTGAAGTGCCATCAGGTAGAGATCATGTCATTCATACCTTTGCCAGACCCCTGTCAGCAAGTTGGCAGCTGCCACCATGGGCTGATGACCCTTGTGCAAACAGCAGAGCACTCTTTTTCACACCTGAGATTAGTTAAAGCTGACAACAGATTAAATAACGGCTTATCACTGCTTGAACCCGACCTGCAATTAAGAGTTCACAGTTATGCTCTCAGCTGGTCATGAATGAGGGAAGGAGAGAGACTTCAGCCTGGTAACTGGGGCTTGTAAGAGCCTCGTGCTGTGATGAAGAGGCTCGCTTTGACTTTGCCTTTGAGCTGCTAGGTATGTCTGGGTGTTCGGGGCCTGATAAAGGATCCACTGAAGCTGGTGAAAGTCTGGAAAATAAAATCTACCACCTGCTGTCCCTGAGTGTGTGGGAGTAGAGGAGGAAAGCGAGGAGGCGCCTTGGGTCTTCCTGGTAATTGCTTCTTGCAAAATGCTCAGCATGCCCTTCTCTCTAAGCAAAAACCCAATCCTCTTAAATGTTCTTTTGTTTATAACAGAATTCATTGCCAGTGTGCAAACACAGATGATGTTTTATATAATTTGTAAATAATTGATATGCATATGATACTGTGACTACAGAAACACACCAACAAAATTGAGTGATTACGGAGACTGAGATACAGTACCATAAATGTATATAGAGAACCATACTTTGAGTGTATGTGTAACATACACCTCTCCATCACAAATTCTTCTGTGGCCTGTTAATTAAATCAGGAAAGATTACAGGCTTCCTCCCTACACAGAAAAAATTATGCACAATAAACTGGAGAGTGAAATCCATGCTGGCTACCCTAAAGTAATTTCTCTGTGAATCTAAACCTTAAAGTTTTCAAAGTCAGTTTGCAGTATCAGTTCTTATTTGCATATATTTGATTGTACATTTCACAAACATTGTGACAGTTTTATTATAAAGCTATGATACAAAAATAATGAAAAAATAAATTAGGCGTTTGAATAAATGAAAGACTAGAATGATTTTAGTAGCATCTTTTTAAAACAGGCCTTGAACTACTGCCACAAGCTGTATATATAATATCTTCAGTCTTTAAAGTGAGAGTTTATATAGCATAGAAATATTTTACACTTAGTGAAGATGTACGTTACAGTTGCTTTCTTTCTGTAGGTTTAATTTTGTTGTTGATATCATTTATAATTTGTTGAGTATATTAACACCGTTGCTCACATGATTCTTGTGGAACAATTGCTGCTTGACAAACCCAGGATTGCCAGCTTGGAAGTAGATGTAATTTTACTTTCTGTGGGTGAGTTTGTCTCATTTTTCCTGATTATTTGTCATTCTCAGCGTGATCACTTTTAATACGCTATAAAAAAGGAAGCTTGAATTCTAAAATGAAATTTAATAAAGTTTTCACATTAAGTTAATTATTTTACATATCCATTTGTTTAATATAATGAAGAAATCTGTCAGGCTTGTCTGCTGGGATTTGTATGTAAGCAATTTGCAAGAAAATCTGAATTGTTCTAGTTTTAGAGTTATAGGACTGATGAACGTGATGAACATACACATACTGATGTATGCCATATACAAATACCTATACTTATAAATAGTAATGGATTCATTGAACTAACCGTATTCACAGAAACATTCTTGAGTCTAATGATCAAGACTTCAGTTGCCCCTTCAGTTCATCAAGTTAAGAAAGTGTAGAAATGGGGTAGATTTATAATTCAAACAAAACCTGGACCAATAAAATATGTTAGTACATAAACCCACAAATCATTAGATTTATATCTGCGGTTTGATCCAAATGTTTGATTTAATCTGAATCAAATAATTCTTTCAACTTCCCACTGCAGAGGAGAGCGTTATACTGCACGACTTCAAAATTTAGAGTGGGTGGTCTTCATTTTCTCTCTCTTCCATGGACTTTCCACCCTATCTTAGGCACCTGCCAAACACCCTAAACCTAAAACAATAATGATGCTTCTTCTACCAAGAGTTTTAAGAAAATTAACTAATTTCTGAAAGCAAAAGGATATGGTGTAAAAAGTATCCTTAATTAAATTTTACTCTTTTTTTAGATGAACTACACAGGGTTTACTGTAAAGTAACATAAAGTTTTTATAATGGTCTGAGAGTAACTAATATAAAAATCAGTGCCTTCAGTGAAAGTTACTTGAGCAGTGCAGAACAGAACTCTGAAACTGCAGTCCTCTATGCACTGTTCTTTCCTTTCACATTTACTTATTGTATGAAATCGTATGTGTGTGTGTGTGTGTGTGTGGTCTTAATATTATTAGTAAGATGGAGCAGGAGATCTTGTTTCCTAGGTTATAATTTCAGGGCTCTCAGCTCTAATAGAATGTTTTTCTTTCTACTTAAGGGGAAGGGGGGAAACCACCCTACTTTCTTGAAGTCTTTCTATTTGTGGTATGCTCTTCAGGTCAAAATACTAAGGGCATGAAATTGCTATTAGCTCTAGCTATTAGAAGAAAGAAAGCAATAGGCTGCAGTCTTCATTAATCACACCTAATGCAACAGTTAAGAAAAGAGGGTTAGCAAAAGGCTATATCCTATTTATCAACTGAGGATTTCAACTTTCAGAGATATGATGTCAAGAAAATGGCTGCTGTCAGAGAACACACATTTGCTAGTTATTGAAAGGGCAAAAGGACAAGGGACAGTAATTTTCCTACAATGCATAGGAGAATCATTTTCATACCATGAGGGACTCAAACATGGAACAATCATTAGGACTAAAGTGACTAAGGGTTTTGGTTACTGTTTTGAGCTTAATGAGATCAGGTTTCTGGGGGGATTTTTTGTGCTTTAACCTGAGGCTAGGATTCTCAGAAAGTCTAGGAAGTTACACACTCAACCCTCAGAGGAGTTTGTTGTATTTTTTGCACGTAACACTTTTAAGGTCTTTAAAATATTGTAGCCTAGAGCTGCAGGTGATAAAATTAATGTTTCATAATTTTATTAAAACAAAAGTAGCAGGAAAGTTATAAGACAGTACCTTGTTTGTTAATAAGACAAAGTCACATAGCTGTGAGCTTGCAGAGGCTATTTGCACATGTGCTTTGGCCTAATCACAAGCCTCTGCTGACTTTCTATTCCACCCATGCAAAGATCTAGGTTTCTTTCATTCTCCTGTTCTAACACTAAAATGTACTCTCCTGGGACATTTCATTCATCCTGTAACCTGTAGTGCTGTGACTGCCATCATGTTCTAGGAAGAAATGTTTATTTAGCAACACTTTTTCAGCATAAAGGGAGAGTCTAACCTAAAATGCCACACATATATCATTGCATATCTTTAAAAGTCCACTACTGCAAATATGTCTATGTGCGTAGTAGCAATTTTTCAACCGTGACTTGGTTTTTGTATTGTAGCATCCTTTTGTTTAAACTCTCTATGGCTCAAAGTACTCAGAAATCATATGCAGCCAAGAAGCTGAAGCCTAAGAGTTAAAAAAAGGCATTATTTTTTTTTCCCAATGTACACCTAGGTTATCTAATATATCTAGAAATCCTCCAGTTATGCACCTAGAATTGACTGCATTCTGTGATCATTAAAATGCCCTAAACTTTTAAAGGTTTTTTTTTTTTTCTTAAATTTGAAATTGTAGTATTTAAAAGTATCCATATAATCTGAAAGATGACAAAATGCTGAACGAAAGGAAGGCTTTTTGCCTTCTGCTCAGATTCTTAAGATATATGGTTTCATCTGAGGGTTCTCCTTCATTTCATGCACAGAAAAATGAACAACTGTTCTCAATCATAGTAGAAAGAGGAATTATTTTATTTTTTAAAGTCTTTGAACTAGTTCTATACCATCCCAGACAATTAACTATCCTTAATAGTTAATCTTAACTTAATCTTCATGATGGTCCTGTAAATGTTCCATCAAATATAATTTGGGCACAGAAGAAGAATCAGGGAGTTGCTGAACTACATCTTTAATAAATGATGTCCCTGCAAAGTTACTCAAGTGGTACTGTCAACTAAGCTTCACAACTCTCATCATCCTCATAATCAGCTAGCTGTTGAAGATCATATATAACACAGGTTTGCCATTTGCAAAGCTTCACTTGAAAGACTGATGGCCTCAGTGGCATAAATTGTGACCACAATTCTCAAGCAGTGAGACTCGTAAGAAATATGTGCTGACATCACATTTCTACATTTTACTATGGAACTGACATTTATGCCATTTATTGCCAAGTGAGAGATGAAGCAAAAATAAAGGACTAATGAAAGATGTCATTAAACTTTCAGGAAAGTTTAAGCCCTGAATTTAAATGAAACTGTATAAAAGATGTGTAGGAAATGCAGCACCAATTCACCCTAAAACCTCAGGGATGAGAGGGCAGTGGTCGTCTAGAGGAGGACCCTTGAGATCCTGTGTCAAGAACAAAAACACAAGAAGAGATTACACAAACATGATGGACTCTGAATGCCCTACATCAGCCTGTGATCCAGGAACATGGAGCAGGCTCTCTGGGATCCCTGACTCCAGCCAAATTCCACAGATTAATAAATTATTGTATTTTTATTTCATGAAGGGAGGAAAGAGATCTGATTGAGTGAGGAGGAGACATCCAAAGAAACTGACAATGTGGATAAGTCTTTTGGCCTTCAGCAAGAAAGTTTAATTTCTATAACAGAATTAAAATAATATCAAGTTAAAACAATTTCTGGGTTTAGACTTGGGAATTTGGGCTCATAGATGATTAATGCCCAGATTTTTGTCTAAAAAGCAAGTTCTGCTTTTCTGAAAATGGCATACAAGTAGAAAAAGCAGTAAAAGGGGAACATAATTTCTTTCTCTCTCTCTTTCCCCCTACCCCTTCTTCCCCACCCACCCCAGACTGACATCTGAGACTTAAATTACAAAGAGGTAGTCTCCATTAAACTGAGGAATGTCATATTTATTGCATCCTTAGAAGACTTTCCATAATGACCGTATCTCACATCTGAGCAGAGACATCTCCTGTATTACAGGATGTGTGTTGCCTGACTTCCTCTCCCTCAGTTACTCTCAGAAATCCAGTCTCCCAAACATTATGGAGAAAAAAGATGACATGGAGGTACTTGGTTCAGCCAGGCATGGCCTTTATAGCTTTTTATTATCCCAATCCGTCAAAGAACTGACAGAATCTCTTACATAGTCTCCTTGTGATATTTGTGAGTGGCTGTTCATCCAGACTGTAATAATAGATTCTGCAATTTCACACTAACTTCAGTTAATACAAACGTGACTGCTAGGAACAGAATTTCCATTGTGAGAGAACAGTAATACACTTTCTTTTGTGTCTGCATGTCTAAAAATCTTGTTTAAATAGTCCTTTCTTCTGTGTGCCAAACAGTTATACTTTCAAAGATAGTTGCCTGCTCAGTATTTTCTTCCCTGTAAACTTTTGGCTTCTATTAACTGAATGAAAGCTCTGAAAGCTTCACAGTCTCTGCTACAATTGTGAAGTGCTCTTCTGGCCTGATAACAGCAATGTTAACAAAATGTATGTTTGACACATACGACAGTTTTTGCTGAAGGTTTATTTTTAAGGCTTATAATCATTTAACAGCAATTGGAAATTTCTTGTTAAATGGTAGGAAGCTCCTTTAAAAAAAAAAAAAAAGAGAGTGTTTTAGCCAAAAGCGAGAAGGCTTTATAATGTGAGCATATATATCTATATAAATTATAACAGGGGAAAAGTTCAGAACACTAGGGTAAGAAACCATATGAGCATTGACATGGGTTATTGACTAGATTAGAAACTACGTACAGAAGCTAAGTGTGTTCAGATTCATACGGCCAGATGGATTTCACCTGGGCGTGCTGAAAGAGCAAGACCACTGTGACCTGTGAAATATCATGCAACTAGGAGATGCTGAAGATGGCATCTTTAAGAGGAGCAAGGAGAAGTGTTTGGGGAACTATGGTCTAGTTAATCTCAGTCCCTGAAAGTTCCCAATCATGTTTTTTTGAATCCATTTCCAAGCACATGAGGACAATAAGATAATCAGAAAGAGTTAATACAGATTTGCCAGTAACAAATCATTCATGACCACACTGATCACAAAAGGTTGTAATGATAAAGGGTGGTGATGCAATATACCATGATTAAGGATGTCTTTAACACTCTTCCATAGCATTCTTATTTGGAAGCTGAGGAGATATGGACTGAAAGAACAAACCGTTAGGTGGAATGAAAACTGGCTGGACCTCCAGGCTCAAATCAATGCCTTGACACCCTGCAGTGAGCCCCTAACAAGCAAATTAACCCAGGGGTTGCTGCTGAGACCAGTACAGCTTAACACTTTAATCATCAACCTAGACAATGAAAAAGAAAGCACTCTCAACAAATTTTCAGCTGATAATAAATTTGGGCAAAATGGTTAATATGCCAAATGGTAGCACTTCAGTCCAGAGGAATTTTGAAAACTCTACTACCAGTCTTACAGAAACCTCATGAATTTCAACAAACAGAAGTGCTAAGTTTTGCATCTGGGGCAGAATAACCTTGTGGTGGGGATTAGAGGAGTACGGGTAGGTACAGGCCAGGAACTGACTGATTGGGTGACAGCTCTGATGAAAAAGACTAGGAGGCTGGGTGGGCATCATGTTGAAAAGGACTAGGATGCTGGGTAGGCATCAGGTTGAAAATGAGTGAAAAGCATGTTCTCATGTTGAATAAAAAAACCTGTATAGCCAGCAGGTCAGGAGAAGTTATTCTCTACCCCTGATCAGCACTAATGAGGCCATAATTGGAACACTCTGTTCAGTTTCTGGTGTACCATTTTCAGAGCAATGTTGGATTCATCCAGTAGTGGGTTACCAAGACTGTTAGGGCAAGAGCATATGGCCTATGAGGAGAAGCTAAAGGAGTTGTTAAAGGGCTTGTTTATTCTGCGAAAGTGCAGGCTGGGAGTAAGAGGATCTAATAGCAACCTACACCTACATATGGGAAAGTTACAAAGATGTTGAGGATACACTTTTCTGGGTAGTGTCAGATGATAAAACAAGGGGCACTAGCCACAAATTGTAGTTTAGTATGTTCAAAAAGGACAACATAAAACCCTCTAGGTATGAGTGTAGGGCACTAATAGAAGAGCTTAGCTGGAGAGGTTGTGAAATGTCCATCCTTGGAGCTTTTCAAGGCTTAGAGAGACAACCACTGATGTAAACTTAGCAATAGTCCATAGTTTGAATGGGAGGTTTAAGTAACTCCCCTCCAGAGGTCCCTCCTTGTCAATATCTCCATTCCACAAAGCTATTTGTTGATTTCTGAATCGTGTCTGCCATCTCTAACACCTTGTAAGCTAATTGTGCACTCTATGAGGGTTTTGATGAACATTCAAGATGCATTGTACAATACAAGAGTATGTTTTGTCTTTTTCTCTGTTATTTCTTCATAATGCCTATCATTCTTTTGGCTTTAGCACTGATTTGACTCTACTGAACTGAGATTTTCACAGTACCATCATTTTACATTTACCCGTATTTTATTTCATCTGTCATTTTAATTCTCAGTTGTTCAGCACCAAAAACCTTCTGAAACTCTTTGCAGTTGGCTCTTTCTTTTTACTAAACCAAATATCTTACTTGTTGATAAAAGGCTTGAGTATTGAAATAACTAGGTAGAACAGCATAAGCACTATCTCATATTAATATGGGTCTCCAGTGTTGACATATCTACTTCAAAATTCAAATCTATTTACCTTTTTTTTAAGCAGTATTGTTTATCCATATGAGAATCCTTCCCCTTTTATCCCATGATGGATTAGTTTTTCAAGATGTTTTGATAAAGAGTGTAGCTGAATGAACTTTTGAAAAATCTAAGTAGATTTATATTAGCTGGATATTCTCCTTGTTCAGACACTCCCTGATTACCTCAAAGAACTCCATAAGTTTTGTGAGACACATCAGTGCCAAAATAACATTTTTTTTTCAGAATGTCATCCCTGTAACCACTAGTTAAACAAGAGGTTACACACTGTAGTCTGTCGTTCAGCAATTTTATCCTTTATTTCTTTTAGAACACCCAGATAAATAGGATAGGGCACTGACAAGTTGTTAATGTTAATTTTGTTTATTTTTTTAATGTAACTTACCCTGACACTTCAGAATCTAGTTGAAAACACACTTGCATGCGAGACAGCCTATCACCCTGTGAGGGACAATTTCATCATGGGTTCCTCTCCAAGATTCTCTAGAATTTCAGTGCAAATGCAAGATGTTCATTAAGTTTTGAGGTTTGTTGAGTTTGGTTTTGTTGTTTTTTTCTTGTAGAGATTATCTTCTCTAGTCTTTGTCATGAAAACAATTCAATATTAGATGAACAAGTTTGGACAACTTTTGTTTCAAAGCTCTCACAGGTTTTTATTTGTTGACAAAAGTTTTAGTTTTGCACTAAAACAATAAACTAGATGTAGAATAGATTTACATGTAATGAATGTTAATCTCAGTTAAATCACCCAGCTTCGGTGGAGCTAATTGAGATTTACTGCCTGAATTCATGCTGTCAATGTAGACAGTGAAATAATTTGGGTCAATTTAGGATTTATAAATCCATTTTAAAGAAGTCTCATTTGATACAATTCAAATCATAATTTGTATTGCTCTCCCTCTGGAACGGGAGGTTCCACTTTAGCTTTAAATGGAGACTTTGTATGAGAACACTGTTAAATTCAGGTTAAGGAAAAGGATGACAAAAAATGATTTTTCATGAAGAAAATGCAGAAGTTCTGCCACTTGTTTATTTCTGTTGGCATGGAAAAGAGTTTAATGGAGAGTCATTATCATTTTATGTGCAAGATAAAACTAATGTTGGTCTTGCATAAACATGAAATAATGGCTTGTATTTGGTGTCATCAAAGTGGTATTGACAGCAGACTACACAAATGAAACCTGGAAAATATACATTAAAACCAATCATCAATTTCAAAAAATTCCGTACAAAAATCTATTGATACAGCTAAGTTTGAAGATGTTAACAAAAGCTATATTTCCAAGAAAATTGTGTTTGGAGAATAAAAAAAGAAAAAAGCAATGCCTCCAGATTCACAAAGCTGTCTAAAGTGACAATGCTAAAGAAAAGTGTGAAATTTCATGTAAATTAATGGCTTACATTGACCTAGAGGGGGACTCATAAATCTCAATTTTTTCTGCTCAAAAGTGAAGGTGTAAAAAGTGAAATTATTAAAAGACACTTGAACTTACTAAAAAAAAAGCTATTTAAGAACTGTAACATAGTTACATCTAGAATAAAGAGCTTAAAAAAATACAGGAAAGCTTTCACGCTGAAACGACATCATTTGGCTTGCCAGACAGGAGGAAAAGTATATAAAACTCTGTCAAACTAAATAGTATTTAAAAGTTTTAACATTTTTTCTCTGTAAAAAAATAGATTAATCCAGGTATATTTTAAATGAGCTCATGAAAAAGTCAGTGAACATTAATTTTCTTAATGTTTTTATGGTGTCCAGAAATTTAAATTCCAAACCTCATGGATCATATACACCTTGAGTTCAGATCCTCGGTTGGCAAGTGGCCAGCTTGACCATGGAATAATACATTTTCAGTGCAGGCTTCAATCTATTTCTGACCTTTAAAAGAAGATCGTTATATGAGATTGATGAAGCTAAGAATGATGATGTTCTGTAACCATCATTGTGCCATACAACATCTGATTATTTTCCTGCTTTATGAATTTTATATATCCTCTGACACTTCCAATTTATCAGTTATTGCCCTTCAAGTGAATCATCTGAATTTAAAATGATGAAATATTAAAGGTAAAGAAGCATATGTATATCGTTGTACTCTCACACAAGCACTACCCAATAATATAATCTAATTTGTTGACAAAAGTTTTAGAGAATTTTTTCCTGTAGTCCTAAGCTAAGTCCACACATGCGCACATGTGTACTCACACACAAACTCTTTTTTTCATATGCTTGACAGTACTTAATAGCCACATTTTCTTTGTGTGTTCAGTCAGCCATCCATATTTGCAACTGATAGTAAAGTAACAATTATTTGTACTAATAAAAAGGAAAATGAGAATATTCTAGGGTAAGAAAGAAAAGCAGAAAATGTTTCTATTTCTACTACAGGGATGCTCATATGGAGTCCAAAATAGTTTGCAAGAAAAGTGTCATTATCACCCAACCCAATTAAAAATGGTAGATTGTTGAAGTCTGTGCCCCACTAACTAAGACATTTCTCACACAGGATGGACAGTACAGGAAAACACTGATAGTAGTGAAAGAGTAAATGCCAGTGAAGTGGGACACTCTATTCTCTAGTTGTTAATAACGTGATATTTCCAAGGTAAAGCCTGTTATGACTGACATCCATCTTAACCAAGATGTTTTCGTGTTTTCTCCTGTTGGAAAAACACTAGTATAACTTTAATAATCAAGCGGATAAATAGCGACCATTCATTTCAGCAGGTGGATCATAGCAACTTATAATTTGAACATGTCCTGAAGAGATCAGCTTCTGAAAAGAACTCTTTTTCTAGTGAAGAAAATCTCTGAAATTAAGGTTAAACTGCTCCTTTTACCCAGTTGAGAGAAGGAGGTTAGTAATCTCTGTTTAACGTTGCTTTTTTTCAGAGTAAACCCTTCTGTCATTAATTTATTGGTACCTCCTCTGATTACAGCGCAAACTAAAATTTTTGCAAATGATTACCCTTACATGTTGACTCTTGTGTTTAAAAGTAAAGATTTTTTATTTCCTGTTTTCTATTATATTCACAATGATAAAATACTGGCATAACATGAAGCTGAAAAATTTTTTTATGCAACATATAGTAATAAGATTAAAATTTGCTTTCTACAGCGTATAGCAAAATTAAACTCTGGAGAACAGAAAATATCTGTATCTTTCCTTTGGCAAGTACTATCCTCTACCAGAGTAGAGGATAGTAAAGTCAGAGCCAGTTAAGAGCTCAAAGAAAACAATTTAGAAGATGTTGTAACTTGAAGAAAACCTATTGTCTTTGAGACACTAAGAAACATCCCATAAACATTCAATTAAAACAAAATCTTTGGGCAAGATCATGAGTTGTGTTGATGTTGGCGTACTCCTGATGTATGCTTAACTGATAGAATAAAGAGGTAAAAGAAAAACTCCTGTCTTTTTAATTGACAAAATTGATATTTTTCAGGTTTAATCTGCATTTTTTTTCTAGAAATGAATCGCCGGTGAGGAGAACAAGTAAATTTGCTCCCATAGATGACATGCCTGTTATAGAAGAGAGCAGAATTTTTCCATGAAAGATGATCATTAAAAGCAAAACATTTTGTGATATAGTGTCAGTTACAATGACACAAGACAGACTTTCAACAGAACTTGCTCCATTTTAATGGGGAAATCTTAAAATTCAGGTTCCCATAGACCACACAACTTCCAGTATTTGTAAGGTAGAATTCAGGTTGTGGAGGCAAAACAGGGACCTCAGAGCTTGCTTGGCAGGGTTTTCCAGGTAAATACTGTGTAGCCAAACTTAGCTACAATTGTCAGGCTGATAGTCTATATTTTGATGAAAGTTTTTGTGGTGTTTTTTTTTTTTTTTTAATAGAAGCTTTTTGTTCCACTGAGTGAATAACCACAATATAAATTTAACCCTTATTAGTATTCTATTTATATATATAAAGATATATATACTAGACCTCTCCCACAAAGCACAGTTCTGCAGGACCCAAAATTTTTTTGGCTCCAAAGATTTCACAGAACTACTGTTCTTCTCAAATTTCTTATTTCTCTGCAGGTCAGGTTTCTAACTTTTTGACCCACTCACTCTACTTACACATTATTCAGAGGCAGATTCTCAAACCTTGCTCAACTTAATGTGTTTCTCATACTCAAATATTAACATATATCATTTTGAGAAATGCAAAAGCTTTTCAAATAGAAATTGTCTGTTATTTAGACTCTCTTGCTGCTTTTGTTAATCAGGTGTATTTTGCAATGGCATGACACGATTGCTTCTCAGAATGACTGCTTTGGGAGTTTTAATTTCTTCTGAATCTTGTTTTTACTATACATTATATCTCAGTTTGTTGATTCTAATGGAGTAATAACATAATTACTGTATTGTAGAATAATATTCTACTTGACTTTTTTTAACTTGCCTGGAACACTACAAAATTCCAAGTCTCAAACATAATCTTCAAACACTACTTGATTTTTTTTTTTATTTAAGGGGGTTCAATGCATGAATATAGAAAGATAATCAAAACTGAAAAATCACCTGTTCCAATAATTATAGAATCACAGAATCATAGAATGCTTTGGGTTGGAAGGGACCTTAAAGATCATCTAGTTCCAACCCCCCTGCCATGAGCAGAGCCACCTTCCACTAGACCAGGTCACTCAAAGCCCTGTCCAACCTGGTCTTGAACACTTCCAAGGATGGGAAGTGAATAATGAACCTCTAGATTACCTCAGACAAAGAAAAAAAAAAAAAAAAAGAAAGAAAAGAAAAGAGCAGAATCTGAAAGGATTTTTTTGTGCATTTTTCCTTCTACAGTGATTTCATAGCTATGTATAAATAAACACCAATCTTTAACATGAACAGAAAAAAAAGAGCACGGTGCTAATCAGGTAAACTAATATCAAGAACAGATGAATCAATATGGTGACCCGCAACTGTTAACAAATATAAATTCCTTCATACACCCTTGTTAATCTGTTATTGTCTCAAACACTTTGAGCCCCACATTGGGCACCAAAAAGGACTGTCATGATTTAACCTCAGCTGGCAACTGAGCACCTCACAGCCTCTCGCTCACACACACACCACCACCACCACCCCCCGGTGGGATGGGGGAGAGAATCAGAAGAGTAAAAGAGAGAAAACTCATCAGTTGAGATAAGAACAGTTTAATAACTGAAATAAAATAAAGTAAAATAGTAATAGCAATAGTAGTAGTAGTAGTAGTAATAATAATAATAGAATAGAATATACAAAGCAAGTGATGCACAGTGCAATTGCTCACCACCAGCCAACCGATGCCCAGCCAGTTCCCGAGCAGCGGCTGCACCCCCCCCGGCCAACTCCCTCTAGTTTATGTACCGAGCATGACGTGACATGGTATGGAATGTCCCTGTGGCCAGTTTGGCTGTGCCCCCTCCCAGCTTCTTGTGCGTCTCCAGCCTTCTCAGTCGATAGAGCATGGAAGCTGAAAAGTCCTTGACTAGTGTAAGCACTGCTCAGCAACAGCTAAAACATCGGTGTGTTATCAACATTATTCTCCTCCTAAATCCAAAACACAGCACTGTACCAGCTACTAGGAAGAAAATTAACTCTATCCCTGCCGAAACTGGGACAGTAACAAGAACCTTCATCAGATCTATAGATTGTTGATCTACAAATCAATAAATACTTGAAAGATCGATATATTATACTTATATTCCTTTATTCAAGAATGGTTTCTGAAAAGAGCCTCTTTTATGCTCCAATAATTGCTGTACAACAAAAAAAGTGAGCAAATGTTAACAAGCTAGGGAAAAAGAAAATCAAACTAATATTTTTGCCTGGGGTCTTCATTATTTCTTGCGTTTTCATGATGGCTTTCCAGTTTGTGAGATTTTGATAGAACTAGCCCTCTATATTGGTGTTTTTTACAATGCTTTAAGCATAAATTTAAAACACATTAGTATTGTTTACTGCTGACCTGAGAAGCAATGACACAGGCTTTTCACATGTTATATTTCTAAAGAAATATATGTATCTCAATGAATGAGCTGTAAAAGAAAACAAAATTTCTCTGCAGAATAATGTGAACAGTTTCCAAGTCAGTTCATAAGACACTTTAGGAACCTGTTGATAAAAGATCTGTTTATCCATTTAAATCATCATTACTGTCTTTCTTCTGAAGGATGAGAACAGGTTGCTTGGGTGACACGTTATGCAAACTCTAGATTCAAGCATTCAGGTATCAAACAGATAAGATACAATAGATGGAAGTTAACATTCCCGTAATACTTATTTCCTGAGATATATGTCATAAGTGAAAAAGCTTTTAATATATATTACTCCTTCAGGCTTATGGCCTTGGATTTCTTCTTATGAATTTGTACTGTTGTGTATTAAGCCCAAGAGCTTCAAGCAGATTTAGGCACATGACAACCTTTTTTGTCCACTTTCTATACTGTTCCAAATGCATTTTCTCATCCATGTGTGTAAAAGCAGATGAATTGGAATCACTAAGCATGTAGGTGATTGTGCCAGGGGAAGTTTTATTGCTCTGCTGTTACATTTTGTTTTAATGTTCAGATGCATTCTTTTGTTTTAAGGCTTAAAAAATTAAGAATTTGCAAAAGTCCTGGAAAGTAAGATAGTCAGGCATGTTTGACATGTAGCTATGTTTTTCAGCAGAGCAAAAAACTGAAGATGATTCCCAAGGCATAAATATCTACCTAGAAGAATGAGGTGGTGTAGATTAGATGGAGCAAAATTTAGTTATTCTCTCCTAAGCGGTAAAGGACATGATTAATAAACCCTAAACCTATGTGTTTATAAAGTACTATGAGATTCCACATTAATTGAAAGGACATAAATGTTCTCAGTTCCCACACAAAATCACTGTTTAGACATAGAGCAGTAGTAATTTCAGTAGAACAAATTAAATCTCTGTCCACATAAATGCTGAAGCAGAAATAAAAATTAATTGCAAGGCCAAATAAAATTTTAAAAACATACTGAAAGATGTTCCTTCAAATCACATCCTTGCTTTTCTCCTGCCTTCTTTATAGGCAGAGCTCTTGACATTATTTCTACCTCTCTTTTAAGCTCACTGAATACAATGAAATAAACTTTTTGAAATTTGTTGAGTTCAGTTCACTTGTCTTCTTTTTGATATTAAGTACTGATCATCTTGTCCTGGGCACCAGGAGAAGAAACATAATATACCAGAAATATCATCTGATTAAACTACAGATTTATTAAACTATATCAGGGAATAATCCAGTAATAGCACATCCAGCATAGATCATACTTTATTTTATAACCATTACCATGTGCTAAAGACCTGTTCTCAGTTACCATCGCCCCATCGCCTCTCCCACCTCCAATCTGTTAATGTGAGCAGTTTTTGAACACCACAGCCTTCCCCCTCATAATATGACAAATGAGTCAAAAAAGAGGGAACAACTCTATACCATACTAAATAATAAATTCTTTATGATTATTTCACCAGTAATTTCTGAAATTTCCTTTTCCTAAGTTGTTTGAAATTTCAGTCTGGTGAGGAAACAGACTGCCAACTGAATAAATACAGACAATAAGAACTTGCCATCTTGAGATAATATTAATTTAGTTGCCTTATTCATCCATTTTACTTAATCTAGCAATATAAATAAATAAATAATTTAAAATTAGCTGAATATAACCTAGTAGTACATTCCTAGCCTCAAAATACCACATAGCATGAAGCCCGCAACAAAGTTCCTAAAGCTATCATTTTGCTAGGAATTTTTAAAGAGTGTGGAAGGTTTATTCCAATTATAATAAATATCTGTCAGGTTTTATGGAACAGATTATACATTCTCTTTCAGGAACACCAGCATTAATTATTTTCTGAAGGAACCTTTTGGTAAGATTTTTAAAGCCTGCTCAAGTAGTAACAAAGAACATTTGGGAGTAACACTCAAATCAAAGTCATCAAAATATTTTAGCTATTTCTTCTGAAATTTTCATGCCCCTAAAAGATCTAGTGCATCAAAAATTCTCCAAAATGAAGTGAAAACTTTTCCTAAAAAAAACCCACCCAAACCCAATATCCTAGATCCTAAAATCAGAGATTATTCAACAAAGAGGTTACAAAAGAGGTTATTTAGTGGGTAAAAATATTCCTAAAAGAAAAAGTAGGAATTAAAAAAACTATTGATTTTGACCAGTTGCTACCACGTACAAGTTCATAACACATAATTACATTCCTAAAAAAACCCAACCAACCAAACAAATAAACAAAACCCCAAACAAGAAAAAGACAACTGATGTTAAAGGAAATTGAGGGGGAAAAAAAAAAAAAAAAAGATGACTATCAAATATTTAAGAGAATTAAAATATCAAAAAATACTACAAAAGAGATGGTTCTTTTTAATAACAGAAGAAAATTTGTTAGGAAATGTTTATTAATCTATGTTGATGTAACTTGCAAATAACAACTAACAGAGAGAGACATCATAAAATGCAGATGTTAACATATTTAAGGAAATACAAACCAGGGGTTAAACTGATAAAAATATTGTTTCTTCAGGGTTCATAATATGATTTCTGAAACAAAAATATGCAGATGAATGCCAAAATAATTTTTAACCTAAAACATAAAAACTTAAATAGCTGTACATAACTCACAATAAGACAAAGAATTAATTTTTAACTTACCAAATTAACTACAAGAAATATCAAACATTTGAGTAGACAATAGATTTGTCTGTCTACTTGTCCTGGTTTTGGCAGGGATAGAGTTAATTTCCTTCTTAGTATCTGGTACAATGCTGTGTTTTGGATTTAGGATGAGAACAATGTTGATAACACACCGATGGTTTAGTTGTTGCTGAGCAGTGCTTACACTAGGCAGGGACTTTTCAGCTTCCCATGCTCTACCGACTGAGAAGGCTGGAGGTGCACAAGAAGCTATAGTGTGGCCAGCAGGAGTAGGGGAGTGATCGTGCCCCTGTACTCGGCACTGGTGAGGCCGCATCTCAAATACTGTGTTCAGTTTTGGGCCCCTCCCTACAAGAAGGACGTTGAGGTGCTGGAGCGTGTCCAGAGAAGGGCAACGAGGCTGGTGAGGGGTCTGGAGAACAAGTCTTATGAGGGGCGGCTGAGGGAACTGGGGTTGTTTAGCCTGGAGAAAAGGAGGCTGAGGGCAGACCTCGTCACTCTCTACAACTCCCTGAAAGGAGGTTGTAGTGAGGTGGGGGTCGGTCTCTTCTCCCAAGTAACAAGCAATAGGACGAGAGGAAATGGCCTCAAGTTGCGCCGGGCAAGTTTAGATTGGACGTGAGGAAAAATGTCTTTCCTGAAAGAGTGGTGAAACATTGGAAGAGGCTGCCCAGGGAAGTGGTGGAGTCCCCATCCCTGGAAGTATTTAAAAGACGAGTAGATGAGGCACTTAGGGACATGGTTTAGTGGGTGGTGGTGTTGGGTCGACGGTTGGACTCGATGATCTTAGAGGTCTTTTCCAACCTCAATGATTCTATGATTCTATGATTCTATAAGCTGGGAGGGGGCACAGCCAGGACAGCTGACCCCAACTGGCCAAAGGGATATTCCACACCATATGATGTCATGCTCAGCACATAAAGCTGGGGGAAAGAAGGAGGAAGGAGGGGACATTTGGAGTGATGGCGTTTGTCTTCCCAAGTCACCATTAGGCGTGATGGAGCCCTGCTTTCTTGGAGATGGTTGAACACCTGCCTGCCGATGGGAAGCAGTGAATGAATTCCTTGCTTTGCTTTGCTTGCGTGCGCAGCTTTTGCTTTCCTATTAAACTGTCTTTATCTCAACCCACGAATTTTCTTACTTTTACCCTTCCGATTCTCTCCCCCATCCCCACCGAGAGGGAGTGAGCAAGCAGCTGGGTGGTGCTTAGTTGCCGGCTGAGGTTAAACCACAAAACTACTTGACTATCATTCATATATATGTCTATTACTAGAGATGAAAATAGTCTATTAATGGTTTATTAATAGAATTGGTTTACATTTCATCTAAGAATTGGTGTTCCATTTCAGGGGAATACATCAATCACCACTAAAGTGGTGAAGTAACTCTGAATCTGATATATCCTTTTGGGGGGATGTTTAGACTGATTAAAGCTAAGTCGTTCAGAAAACTAAGGAGTGATACAACCACTTTTACTAGTTTTTGAAACAGAACCATCTTCCTCAAGACCTTAAAAGTATCAAGAAGACCTTAAAAATATCAAGAAAAAGGTATGTTTTATGTCAGATATATTTACAGAACAAAAATTCATATGACTTGTGAGTATCTGAGATGTATTTTAGGATGCTCTGTTATTACAGCACAGCAAAAGCTGCCTTACTGTTTGCATTATTTACACTAATACAATGAAGTATTTGGAAACTCAAACATAAGAACAAACTCAAACATAAGAACAAAATTGCCTTAATAAGACATAATAAGATGTAAGACATAATTGCCTTTAAGTTTGTTTCGCTACTGCTTTCTGGAGTGAAATGACACTTCACATAACCTGTAAGGGATGCCAGTATGTCACTACTTTGTCTTTCTTCTTTTCTTTCTTTTTTTTTTTTTTTTTTACAAAGATGAACAGCTGTAAAGTTATAAATCTCCAATCTCCATACTTACATTCTATTCTATCGCACTACAACCAACTCAAATAAACAAAATCTCTGGAAGGAGAGTCAACACTATCGTAATTTCAAGTGAAAATAGAATTTCATACAAAGAATGAATTATTTTTTAAAGATGAACTGAGCTTACTCCAAGCCATTTTCCAACTAATTTATTTGTTCAAAGTTCACAACATCTGAACTCCCCTGAAGAATTGCTCCTGTGAAGCGCTATGTCTTTGCCTGCACTTCAAAATGCTAGCTTCATCATGAATTACCAATATCTGCTCAGCTGATGTGGATTTTTTTTTTTCCTTAGAGTGTGACAACTTCTCCATTTGAAGCACATCAGTACTGAATTAAAAGCAGATTCTGCCAATAGCTGTATGAGAATCACCTCCAAATGTGATTATAAATGATCCTTAAATGCTGACTTTACTAATAGTAATCAGCTTATACAAGTGAGAAATTTGTGTTCTCTTCCTACAGCCTCTCAGCAGCTGTCAAGGTCAAAAAATGTCACGGCTGCACATTAGAGATACTCTCACAGCAAATAAGCAACAAAAATGCTCATTAGTGGGCTTCAAAATTAATTTATGACAAAAGAACACTTTGAACCAATTGAAGCAAATACATTGTCAGAGGTGATACTGGTAAGCAGTGCAAAAGCACATCTGTTTGGTAGTATCACAGAGACTTACAAGCACATTTTTTATCCCAGCATTTTGCTTTCCTGTTCTGCAACATGTAGATACTTGTCTGCCTCAAAAGGACTTTGAATACTTCATGAACAGTTGTCCTTATGCAAATATTATTTCTAGAAGCACAAATAGCATGACACTATAGTTGTTAAAAAAACTCCGACAAACCAAACCCACAAAACTTATACGTAGTAATAGTACAAAAGTCCAGACAGCTCACTGAGAAGTAATGTTTTTTTTAAAATATTCAGGTCTTATTTTGGAGGAAGACTGAAAAAAAATTTATAAAACTACACACATAAGCTTCAACGGAGGGCACATCAAGCTCAGTCAACTGTCTTTTTATCTACAGTTTCTAGCCACACATCAATATAATTTTGTGAGTTCCTGTTATTAAGCATAGTTGTCAGTCTTTACCAGCTCAAACTTGCACTAAGCCTGTCGCTAAAAACTTCAGTATTGTGGAAAAGTTCTACACATGACAATACTGTGGAAGATTGCTTTCACTGTTACAATTCCCTTTCCAAATCTTTGAAGGTGTTTCGGTTTGCAATAAAATGTTTTTTGAAGCTTACTGCAGAAGAGAACATTTGAAAAAAAAGCCAAACTTTCTTTCAAAATAATCCCAATGTTGTGTTAAAATTATTTCTACATTTGCATTAGAAGCAAGTTTAGGTTTCACTCAGTCTTTCTTGTTTTGTACAGTTGTACAAGGTTTCTTGTACAACTCTCTGGTTTCCTCCATCCCTAACTATCCTCCAGTGACCTTTGTGTGCACACCCATTTTTAAATTATTTAAATTTACAACAGAAATGCAGTAGAATATTTACACTAGAAATGTATAGAATATTTACATTAGAAATATAGAATATTTCTATATATTTAATGTGGTCCATGAACACATTTTTGACCTGAACATATTTAGTAGCTGATTTCTATCTAACTCTTGAGCCATACAGAAGGGAGTTTAAGAAAGAATAAATGCTTTGTCACCTTAGACAGGTGAAAACTGTAGAAACTTTTTCCCAGAAAATGTATACTTTAGAAAATGTTGGTTTATCTTCCAGCAACGGTATGGTTATACTAACATTGATACATCTAGCACTGTATAAACACCAGTATATATATAAGCTTATCATAGCTTTCTGCATGAATCAGCCAAGCATGTCTAAAAGTCAATAAGGAGGCAAAGCAGCTGAATTATTTTTCCTTAAACCACCTTCATTTCAATTTCCTTAGAGTAAAAACTTATTATGGCTTTTGGAAATACTTTTAGATTTAACTTGTAGATTTAGCTACATTAATTAACAGGGAAATTATAATAATTTCTAGAAATTGGCTAAATTGGTCTCTCTTCAGATCAGTACCACATCTAGTCCAACAGATTTGTCCTCTGTATTTATGGCAACAAAAAGGAACATCTGCCATAAAACATCAAGACTTATAAATTGAGTATTTTAGAAATCAGAAAAAAAAAAACAACCCATAAGAACAAACTGGCTAGTTTAAAGCAAGTGTCTACATAAACCAGTATTGTACTTTGGATGTAGCATTTCCAACAACAGATGCTTGCGAAAGCATGTAAGAGGGCATATATATTCTGGTGATACTCTGTGCACCAGTGGTTTCCAGATCATGGGCTTTTGAATCAGAGGTGATATCACCCTCCTGAACTATATTGGATAGATTTTTTTCTTCCATTATTAAATGGTTTTGAGCTCATATAAATTTCTACTTTCCACTGTACCTTATGAAATAGTACTCTGGCCTGCACTGTCTGAAGTAACATTGCTTTTTCTTGTTTTGAACCTGCCACTTGCTGTTTCCTGTTCTTCATTCACCCTCTCCCGCGCCACTTAAAATTTTATAGGCTTTTAACAGGTCATAAGATATTTATATCCACACTCAAGAGTTTAGGTTATTTAATAGTTTACCATATCCAAGACATGTATTCTTGTTGCTTTTCAACCTGTTTCAATTCTGCTATCTCCTTCTTGAAAACCTGGAATAGGATACAGTATTGCTTGCCTTACTCAGCATATGAGTTTGCTGCAGTTCTAGCTAGGGGTACCCTGATGTTCTCTATATTTCTGCAACAGTTCTTACTATTTTATTTCTTTTCTTAAATGCTGATGACCTGATATTCTCATAGACCTGCCTATTACAAAGCCAAGATCTCATTCTTGAATAACAGTATTTAGTGTACATGTATAATTTTATCCAAAAGATTAAGATTGCTTTCCCACCTCAAATTCTTCTTAAGATGTCTGCAATTGCCTCCTCTTCAGTATGAAAATCAGTCACGTTTCCTGTCTTTGAACCAGTTATTTTATCTGTGCCTATGCCTGTGGGGTCTCCCATGTATACTGACTCATTTGAAGAATTTCAACAGGTCTATGAGGAATTCCTTTTTACAAAAGACAGATCTGTTTTTCTCTGATATTGTTTATTTAACAATAATAAACATGGATTGGAAAGAATATTTAATATTTAATATATCCAATTTTTAACATTCTTTGGAATACTTTCCATCAGTCTCCCCATTGGTATTTGTGTTCTCTAAACCACCTCTACAGGGGCCATGAAGGAAAACAAACATTGCATTCAGAAAGAGAGAAATACGGGTCTGGGCATTGACTTGCTACACCATACAAAGCAAGATATATAATAACTGTGATGTGCTTCAGCAGCTCTGTCACAGGAAACTGTAGGTTGTATTAAAATTGTGAAAACACACTTCACATACTCTACCCTTGCTTCTTTTTTCCTTTTTAGATAATAGACTTTGGTCATACACTAATAGTAGAATTTGCTATTTCTTTACAATTTTTTGAATAAGGAGTTAAAAAGAAAAATCATTTTTTTCTTCTCATTTCTCTTGAAATAGGATAGTGAGGTAGGATGCCATCAAGGCTACATAACACATGCCCAAACCAAAGCTTCGGGTATTAGCACAAGACTGATATTTCTGCTTGGATTACTCACAAAAGAAGTGAAATCTAAATCATAGGTCCTTATTAAAACAAGACTGTTTTATTTTGGGTACTTATTTAGTGAGGATAATATTTAACACTGCATTATAGGCTATAATAACTCTTTCTGAACAATAAAGATACAGTAAATGTTCACTTAAGATATTTCCTGAGCACTAGTGATGAGACATATACTTTCTACAAACAGAATATGGCACCAACTAGTAATATATTTGTCTGAAATTGAAAAAAAAAAAAAAAAAAAAAATCTCCCATAGCTCCTTGGGAACAGACTTTTAAAAGTATGGGAGAAGAGCAGGGTAGGAGAAAGGTGCTAGTAACAGCTGGGATAAACTCAGAGACATCATACAAATTGCTTCAAAAAACATTTTGCAGATTTAAATTCAAAACAATTTGGGCTGAAAAAGGACATGTGAAAGCACAATAAAAAGAAATTACATATAAAAGGAGAAAGCAATATCCATTTATTAACAGTTCATCTAAGATACAATTTAATATATTTCAGCAACTATGATGTTTAAAAGGTCAAAAATATTGACATCAAATATGGACACACACCATTAGGGAGTTTTATGAGCATATTAAGAATGAAAATAAACCAAAAATATATAGTCACGAATATCTAATATTTCCTTTTGTCTGTGAAATGAAAAAGGGGACTATATGCATTTTGTATCTCTGACTTTGGAAAGTAATCAGCTACAACTAGTTTCAAAGAATCAGAGTTGGGATACTTTAAGATTGAAATATTCCAGAAAACTAGAGCTTAGGAGAAATGACCTTGAGCTAAACAATAAGCCTTATTTAAGAAATTCCTATGACCTCAAAGACATGAAAAGACTAAAAGTACAAGAAATGTAAATCAATCTGGTTATTTGCCCAACAAATGTTTGTTTTGGTTTTGTTGTCTTTTTGAAAGAATTAAGTCAATTGGTAGAGGTGAGTGTGGACAAAGTATATCTTCATTTTTCCATGGTGGTTAATTTAGTTTCTCATGATATGTTTCTTTAAGTTTTCATTTAAATTGAACAACAACAAAAAAAGGGAGTTCGTTAAATGGTTTAAGAACTGGGTTGTTAGTGAATCTAAATGTTACTAGGGAAGCATCAAGCATCTGTGAGCAAAACCAGTTCTAGTACATTTCTGTAGAGATTGGCTCATGGTCCAGTACTACTGAATGCTTGCGTGACCAATTTAGAGGATAAGAAATTTTTTCCTGAAATGTGGTAGATCAGTGAAAGGGTCAGACCAGAGAGAGATGATTTGTCTGATTCTTTTGGAAGGTGACTACTTACAGGATTGTGTTAAGACACTTTAAAAGATAACAGAAACATAGGACCTAGTCTGTGCAAAGCACTAAGTTGTCACAGATAAACCACAACAAAAGCAAATTAGATACTTCCATTATAAAAAGAGGTCATGTATGATCCCTGAATGTATAAAAAGAGAATATTGTATAGAGACTGGAAAATTACATTGTCACTCCACAGTGCTGAAATTACCTTACGGTCTCTCTTACACCCTATTTTAATTTTTTCCTCTGCAACATAAAATATGATCAGCTACACAATTGCTTACAAAACACACCACTACAAGACCTCGTGGTAGTACCTCAGTGGTACATTGGTACCTCCTGGTTTCTGTCCCTAGAATAATTTCAGATTTTTTAAGACCATGTTCTTTAATCTAACTCAGATTTTTTAGACTCAACAAATTGGTAAATGGATTTAAAACAATGACCCATTACACACCATAAGCCATACTAATTAATCTAGTAATCCATTCTGGCCGCAGATGCTATGAACTATTAAATATTCTAGGTGACTAAAATAATAAATAACAAAAATAATATACATCCCTGAAAAGTTCAACAAAATATTGAAATCCTACTTGCAGTTTGTTCTAACCACTGTGGGAGCTGTCAAAATCACTCAAAGACAATAATACAAAGTCTGATAGAAGCATAATTTTTATGTAAAGTGTAGACTTGTTTGCATGGGAATGCTATTGATTTTTAAAGCAATATCAAATGAAGCATCACTATTTCCAATACCTAATAGGAATTTTGGAGTCCCTTAGAACAGCCTCTTCAAAGGGCTTTAGAATGAACTGCTCTATGGATTTATCCCCCGCCTGAGGGAGGACAATGAGAAATACACAATCCAGTTTCCATTAAAAAGGAAGACTAGTTTACATTCAACTAAAATTGTCTGATACAAACTACTTCATACATTCAATTTCTCTTATAACTTACTCATGTTCCTCCAGAGACCAGCCTGGGAGAATACAAACTGTGGGGAATGGATTTTAAGTTGAAAAGCAAAGTAATCTTCAACAACAAGACTCTTGTTGGAATGAGATAGACAGGATAGGGAAAGAAGTCACTTTTCTACAACTTAATATGCCATCCATTCAAGTTTTGGGGAAAAACGCAGATATTTGATTGTGGGAACAAGATGGGTGCTAATGTGTAATGACAGCTGAATTTCTGATGTAGAATGTGGTCCAGGGAAAACAGAAGCACAAACTATACATAAAACTCAACAGTGAGGATCTTTATTGTTTATAATGCAATTAAAAGATGACAACATAGGTTTCTTAAAGGCCAAGACTACATTTATTCCAAAAGTTTTTAAGATTCTAAAAGTGCAAAGCAAATGTAAGGAAAGGTGGATCAAGCATCTTTGATGATCTTTTTTACGACTTTTCTTTTACAGGCATTAATCCTGATTACTAGAAGGTATCCAAATATAGGTTCCAACCCATCAATAAAAAAATGACTTTACAAGGGGAACAAAAGATCAACAATGAGAGGTACAACACTTTGGCAGCTGCACCTGTTTGACAGTATAGCTCACCCATGACTGCATTTCAGCAGAGTTAGCTAAGAATTAAGTGGATTTTTTAAGACAAATTATTTTCTTATAACATTAATCACAACCTAATATTTGATTGAATAATGAGAGTTTGAAAGCACTTTGACCAATGCCATTTTGAATTATTACTTTTTTTTTAATCAGCATTTTTTTTGACAAATTAATAAATGCATCTTAAGAAATTGAAAGATTTTACTACCTATCATCACCACTACAGGTTATAATCTGAAATTCCCTTTCCCTTTTTTTTTTTTTAATGGAAGATTAAACTTACTCTGCAGACTACAAACAGGAGTCTAGGAAACTTAATTTTTTTATGTGTGCATAATTTACCTTGTTGACATTTCAGTCCATATAAGCACATTAGTTTTTTTCTCAGACATTTACCTAAAAACATTGCAGGAATTTCTTTGGGAAGTTGGATTGTTACTGGAGCTGTAAGAATGACCCAATATGTAGGCAATGAAGTAAAATTCAGTATATGTTATCTCCCGTCCCCATACCAACAAAATAAGACTTGTCATATCATTTAGCTTCTGCTCAGGTTGAATATTTTAAATTTTATTCAAGGCAAAAATGAAAAAGCTAAACTAATATTTATTGTGAAAACATATATAGTACAAATTTTAAATTATCTCTTTGTACAATAGAAGTAATAACCTGAAAATAAAAAATACTTAGGTTAACAAGTCCCACTGTATCTCAGATTGTTTGGCTTTTTCAAGTCTTTGTTTTTCAACTAAAACATCAATAAAAACTTAAGTAGAATAACTTAATTCCACCAATTCAACATCTTGTGATAGAATTCTTTTTCTTTCAGCAAATCTAAATTTTAGTGTCAAAGTCAACCCAAAAGGGAATTTCAAAGGATATTTAAGGAAGTTATGCTCCTCCATTTATATCTTTTTAATTTTAATTTTCTTAGGTTGGGAAATTTATTATTCAGTGTGCTATTTTTTTTTAAACCAAAATAAATAAAAATTTTACAGGTGGAGGGGAGGAAAAAGAGCAAACAGAAACAATCAGAAACAAAGAACTTACAGTATATTTTATTCTCAAAGCAAACAGAAATGACACACAGAAGACTGTCTTTAATTAATTTTCTATTAAGAACAAGTCATTTTATCATTCTGTATATTCTACAAGTAATTTCAATAGTAAAATGTAATTTAGTTTTACTACCAATGGGCTGTACAGTCTCTTAAACAATGGCCATGTTACAAATAATACATATTGTTTATCATAGGGAAATTTCAAGCAGTAAAAGATGATATTATTGTGAAACTGGTCATCATTGCTCAGCCACAAAAAACACAGATTGAAATTAAAAGAGCCACAGTAATGGATGAGGAGAACAAAGAGTTTCTGGTTTTCATTATACATATTTAGGGAAAATACTTTAATAGCTACTTTGTTCATTTGTTGATAAGTATCTGGAGGAAGGTTTTGGTTTTAAGCTGCCTTACTTTTAAGATGAAACACTTCAGGTTTTCAAAACTACTATATTGGTCACCTTACAATTTTGAACTATTTCCATAAGACTGAAGAAAACAAATAATAAAAAATAAAACCTAAACAAACAAACAAAAATTCTGAATCTGAGAACGAAAGAGATATTTCTTTCATTTAAATATCATTTTGACCAAAACAGTCAGCACCTTGTGAAGGGAGGGAGGTCTGTAATGTATAACAGTGTGGGCATATGCAGCATATGGATGAACTACACCACATCTGCTAAACAGATGCAGCAATGGGATAATTCTGAAATCCAGCAGTAGTCAAGCTTAAGACACCTTATCCAATTCAGTCCATGTTCCCTCGGGGATGTGAATGCTGTTCATTGGCATGATGTGTAATTAAGGGGTGGTATAAAGTTTTATCTTTCTGTCATTCTTAATACTCTTTCCCTGTACATAAAAAATAAACTTCCCTATTTTTCATCTTTGCCAAGAATTTATTTGACATTGGAAGCAAAATGGAATGACACAGAGTCAAACACAAAGTGAATGCTGAACAGCAAAACCAAGCAGTTGTGTTTGCTCCTCCTGTTGTTAAAGAACCTCAGAGATTTACCTCCAGGTAGAACCAGGTGGCTGGTTTCCACAGCCACACAGCCAAAATGACTTTGAAATAAGATTACAGTCACAGGCAGTGTATCTTCCCAAACCCATTAAGAGAAATTGACAACTGCTAATTTCCTGTTAAATTTAAAAAAAAAAAAAAAAGTTATAGTGTTTCTTGGCATCATCTTCTCCAAGATGTTTGGACATCATTCATTGCTTTCTAAGCCAGAACAATTTCTTGTCTAATATCACGCAATTGTAAAATCAAGTTTTTTGGAATGCAAACAGGCTGAATAAGCAGGCTTAAGAAGAGAATGTATTTATTTAGTACTAGAACAGCCAGAACTTTATATCCAAGGTTGTTTACATTCCAAACAGGGTTTCAGGGAACCCATCTGTAGTATTGGTAGGAACTGCAGATGGTTAGTCAGTCTGGAGAAAATAAGTAAAGGTGATGAGGAAGGTAGAAACTAATATTTCCTCAGTACCTAACAATGTTCCAGTTCCTTCCAGTTGAGCATGGTATCTCACACCTGCATTAAGAATTATTCCACTATGGTAATATTTCTTTTCACTAATATTGATTAAGCACATCATATTAAAACAAATATAGTCACTTTACTTAAAGATCCTGTGTAGGAGAAACAACAGCAGTTGTCAAGAATCCGCGTGTAAAGCAGCCAGCATCACTCACAAAACACTATCATTCACAGCTACATTGCCATTACATGTGGTTGTTTTATAAAGCGTCTTGATAACTTGTTTGGCAGCAAGCACAACTTGCTTTGTCACCTCAGTGGACCCTTTCCTAAAATAACATTCTGTACCTAAATAGTTAATTGAAAAGTAAGGTGATTTAAACACTTAGCAGTCAGTGGGCTCCAATGTTATCACAAACACTGTATTATCACCTGCCTTCAAAAGGAGCAAGGTTTTTCAGTATGTTTGGGGTTTTTTGCTAACTGGGATCATGAAGGCTAGGTAATTGTGCCACTCTCAAATAGTGGAGTTCAGAATTCAGCAGAATCCGCTTTCTACCAGAACTTTACTGTAACTTGACACAGTTTGTTAAAACCGCATTTGCTTTACAAAAACACTGAGTTTTCCGATTGCCCAATGTTTGGGATACTATCAAGCAGAAGCAATGATGACTATCACTGGCTCTTTGCTTGTGAGAACTATGTAGTGCACACCTCAGTATAAAACTTATGTGTGTTTCCATAAAAGAGAGTTTTAATCCTCCCAGGTTTAATTTAAGAAACAACTGATATAAGACTAAGACTAACCTCATACTTCAAATAAAAGTCATCAGTAAGTTCCAACGTTGACTAACTAGTACCTGCAGACCCAACAGCAGGTGAAAGTCATCAGCACTGAGCAATAGGCTGGGACACTGGCGGAGGCAGGAATTTGTTCGCATGTCACTGACTGCATCTGATGTTTCACCGCACTTCTCCAGCTGACTGATTCTGACAGAATCCTGAACTTCTTTTTACATCTCAGATGAAAATGTGTCATAACAGATCATGCACAACCTGATTTCAAATAATTCAGGTTTTTATTTCATTCTTTAGTACCTGGTCTAAGCAAGAATTTAATACACCCAGACATGAGATGTGTGTTAAACGTATTTCATTGAATTCTGTCCTTTTGTGTTGTCTCTGTGTGTTTGTATATTGGAGTGGCAGAAGGAGCCAGAAAGATTTATAGACTTTATTTTCTGATGTCTTACAAAAGAAAAGGTCAGAATTTTCAGCAGCCTGGAATCTAAAAAGCAATAAAATGTACAGACAACTCTCTCTTAAAAGTAATAAAATTTAATATTGTTTTCATGAGTATCTCTTACTATTCCATTCTTTTTTAAATTCCTTTTTTCCCCACTATATTCATTAGTTTTAACCCCACTGTACTGAACATTTTTAAATTAAACATACTTTTGGTTCAGGAAGTTATACAGACTTTCTTATCTATCTGTTACACTATTTTAATCCTTTTTTTTTTTTTTTTTCCATTAAGCAAAGTTAGTTTGAAAATGTCAGACCTTAAGTTTGCCTTAAAAAACTCAGGAAAAAATAGAGAGGAAAAAAAAGTTCTATGACATGAAGATGGCAAAAGGTAACAAGAACAAAAAACCAATCAAACAGAAGAAAAAAAGCAGAAAAATATATCAGTTCTATCCACTAGGTGAAATGAATTAATTAAACAAAAAAAAAAAAGTTGCATAGAAAGATTTATCCTAATTAAAGCAGAATTCTATAGGATCTTGTCCAATTGAACTCTATCAGCAATACCAGAAGATTAGTAAGATCTGAGAAAATGGGATGAAGTTCCAATTTCACATGCAAGCTATCTGTAAAAGCTACAGCACTACTACTAAAGCAGGAACTAAGCAGCAAAACAAATTAACATGCAGGTCTGCCTACAGCTGTACAACTTAACTTCTTGGTGGATAATTTACATCAGGTTTAGACAGACAATCCATGTTTATTAGTTCAAATAAAACCAGAATTAATCAGAAAGCAATACAGGAAATTAAAACAAAGGTGAAACAAAGAATAACTGAAAGGATTGAATGCAACTTGAGAAAAAAACAGCAAATAAAATTAAAACTAAAGTAAGCAAAACTGAGAAAAACTGATTTGGAAATTAATGAAGAAATGAGGAATAAAAAGTATTTTTAATATTTACAGAAATTTAAATAACATTTACTAAGACACCCTCTTCTTATTTATTTACAATTCTTATAGGGAACATTGACACTGCAAATTTGTTATGGTTGGTTTTACTACATTAGGCAATCTATTCCACAACATTTGTTGCAAGAGAAGCATGTGGATGTTACTACAAGGCTGATCAGGTACATTTTACCTCACATTTGTTCCAGCAGTGTTTAAAAATAAACACTGAAGACTGAACAGATATCTCTGTTGAACTTCTCCTGCCTTGGACTGTGCACAGACCATTTTTTCCATATAAAATAAATATTGGGTTCCTACAGAAAATATATGAATTTAGAAATTTGGGATCAAAATAAATAATTGCAGGATTTTTTTTTTTTTTTTAATATCAATTCACCAGTTTTATAGGGAACAGTCTGGATCTCTGCAATTTCTAAGAGCTTGGAATAATTTGCTACTCCCTCAACTGACACTTTTACTCCTATTGTCTTTCAGGACACTGATAGTGTTGCAGCTCTGTAATTTATTTTGTGCTTTCTTGGATTACTAACCTGTAATTGATAAACAGGTTTGTGAAAAGAGGTGTTTCATTAAACACCAAGGAGGTACAAAATAATATTGGTATGCACATTTACACAGTAAGTTAGGTAGCCAGATAGGTGTGATTTTTTTCAATTCCTATTTCTGGAGATAAAGGCCCTATATTAATTATTCCACAACAAGTACTAGAACTGGATATATAGATACAGGATCTAGAAACAAGACAAGGAAAACATTCATGTTGTTCACATCAATCTAATAAGCCAATAGGTAGAGTAATATATTTTGGTATGTTTTTGTCTGGCAACTCTTCGATTGCTGTAATGGCAGCAATCCCAGCCTGGTAATCAAGGTGGAAAATGATTCTTTCCTACAGCACATCTCCCTACAAAATTACCTTTCCTAGGAAAGGTTGGGCTGCAGTGGTAACTCACATTTTAGATGGTGACATCTCAACAGAAAATTTTGCATAGAAATGTGTGTGACTGCATGTGCAAATAACACAACAAAGGTTGAAGAGAACAATACAGAGAACAATTAGGAGTACAAAATACTGTATACACTAAGAACAGTGTAATTTACCCACTATCAAGAAAATATTCACAAAAGGAATATATAACACAAAATATTTAGTTGTTCTGTGATGGAAAACAGAAGTAAATGGCTATTATAATGCAAATTAATTTTTAACTTTCCCCGAAGCAGCCCTTTTTATTACAAGATGGAACAAGCTAGTACAAGTTACCCCTGTTGTACAAGGCAGATAAACATCTGTTGTGCTATGCTGTCACTGCATGCCATTGTTAAAGCCCAAAGGTTTTAGTGGAGTTTATAAAGTTTTCATTGGAATAAGTTACCTTGGTCCTTAAAAAAAGAGACGTCACTGCTGGCCTGCCTCTCTTTATTTTCGTATAGCCAATGTTGTGCACTATGCACATTTGATCGTGTGCTTTTGTGTAGAAACCCTCTTGGTGTACCACTGAAGAGGGGGTAAACAAGGAACAGATAAAAAACATTAAACTCCTTTGAGTGTTACCTCAGCAGGAATGTCAGGGAAGAACAAACACTAACTCAGCCATGTTCTATTAGATAAAAAAGCATATTTTGATCCCTTTACATGGAACACTGCCCAGTTTGGAGGAGATGAGAACTTCATATTTCTTCTCTCACCCATTAGCTGGTTACTTCTCATTGCACCTTTCTCTCTATTAATCTAGTATACCAGTGCAGAGAGAAAAAAAAGTCACCATATTTTTCTCTGAGCAAAGAAGGAATTTATTACCTCTGTGTACTTCAGCAATCTTACTTCAGTAAGCTTCAGCAAGCTTACTTCGGTAAGCTTCCATGCTATCACATTCTCAGCTCTGGCTGAAAAACTGCAAGTCCTTCAAAATCCAAACGTAAATTTTTATTCTGCAGAAACCAAAGAGCTGTATGGGCAATAGTGATAAGAGGCAGAAATGTGCTTATTATTTTTCTGTGATACAGGATGGAGACAAAGCCCTACAAGCTGAAAGATCTCCTAGATCCATTGACTTAACATGAGTACCACTAAGGCTGGTGATTTTCCCAATCCCAGCTGAAGCATCTTTTTTAGAACCTGAAAAACGTAACAAAATAGTGTTTTTATTCTCTCTTAATTCACTCTCATTTCTCATCTGCATTTTTAAAATGCAAAAATACATTATTATGTCCTGAAAGTTATTTTTCTTCCCATTGGATTGTCTGTGCTAAGTCTGTCTGCTGACCAGTATTTTATGTACATTATCTAGGTAGTATATGCATCCCATACAGCTGCTCTGTTGGTTTTTCAATAAATTGCAGACCTGGCCATGAATTAACCAATAAGTAGTATGAAATAGTATTCTGCTTCTCAGCCTGGATTAAATACCAGCTGCTTTGATCAAACGTAAAAAAAAATCTATTACTTTCTAATGAACATAATGTTCTACAATCAACTTGATTTGTATTATGTAGGGAATTACAATTTTACTCATTGTTGCTGGGAATGATATATTCCACCACAGCATCAGCCAGGTCTCAGAGATAAAAGGCTTTAAGAGTTTAATTAGAAAGGTTTTTAGTCTTAAAGATATGCAAAGAAGATTAATACTAGTGGGCTTGAAAGCTACATGTGATCTCCGATGACAACTGCTGCTTTGAGGCAAATACTTGTTTTCTAATTAAAACCCACAGTACTAAAAATGCTTTGAAGAGACCTATGCATCTCTTCAATTATTATTCTCCAGTCACAGTGACAATCAAAATATTGACACTAATCTGGATCTCTGCACTCAGAGGTACTGAGGGAAACAACTGAGATATCTAGCATTTGTCCATGGAAATTTCCCACAGACCTAGAGCTGTCTGGTAGTTACAGTAACCACAATTATCCACATATGATCATCACATACGTGAGCCGTCACTAAAAGAAAACCACATGCATCAGATGTTTTTGATGTAATTGACATAAATTCTGGTGTTTCGTATACATTTATTGAAGATGAATAATTGGGATGACCTGACTCTATCGTGGAAACTGTTGTGAAGTAGTAAAAACATGCCTTCAATAATTAATGAAATATCATTTTGCCACTCATGAGCTTTATAAAAACCCCACTGGAGGGACCCAGAAATTTTGTGAACCACACCATCAGAGTAGAAGCCTTAGGACCAATGCACTGCAGTTTATAATATGGAAACACCTAAAATCGTAATCACAGTTCACAAGTTGAACAATAATTATACACACAAGTTAAAAGTACTGAAGAGGGAATACAAGTTTTCTGAGACAGGAATGGTGAGATCAAGTCTGAGAAGCAGAATGGGGAGGGAATAACAGTGACCCTGTCTAACAGATCTGTAGGTTAATTTTCAAAACACATTTTGTATTTATGTATGAGAGAACACAGTACTACAACAACTTCATATTCTAATCTTGGAGTCTTCTCATATGGAGAGTGGTTGTGGCAGATACACCTTGTTCACACTAGACATTAAATAGAAGTCTTTAACAGATGTCTTCCTGGCACTGTGAATGCTGCAAGTGTTATAATAATCTTGGAAGCTAAACAGTCATAATTAGATGTCAAACAAGAAGTCCCATTTGAATAAGCAAAACTTTTTATGCCGCTGTGTGCTCCAAACATTGTATCATAGTATGCTAAATGTCTGTTCTGAAAGGAACAAGATGGTAAAGATTTTGATCATGTAAAATGGTATGTCTTACCTATGAAAACTGTTAACTTTTTTTCAAGAAAATTTAGACAGCCATGGAAGAAGCAACAGCTCACAAAGAACATATGTCTTCTCTACCTAGGGCAGCTGATATCAGCATTGTTAAAAGAAAACAAAAAAAAAGAAAAACAAACAATTAAACAAAACAAAACCAGTCCTGTTTCTGTGTAAAAAAATTAAAACAACTTAATACTAGCCAAAGACACAAGAAGTAATTTACTTTCATAAGAAAAAAGAAAAAGAATAAAGAAAGCAAACAGAAAAGAAACAATAATTGTCAGATGAAGCCTTTGGACCTTACTGTACTTTTCTCCCCCTCCTACCCATGCACCATACAAGTACAGACAGCAAATTTGTGAAGAATACTTTTGTTGGCTTCTCAGATGACCAGTTGTTCCTAAAACAATAGGAGAGCAGGAGAAAGGTGAAGAGGCTAGATCTCAAGATCACCAGACATATTGCTTTTAAAGGCCGACAAGAATGGCAAAACAGATGCCAAAAGCATCATTTTCAGCACTGGAGAAATGCTCATTCGTACTATGAGGTTTTACATCTGCACTGCATATTTGATCTCAGCCTGAATTCAAGTCTTGGCTCAGAAGGCGTCCCCATTCACTACTGTTTTATCCAAATTAGGATGGTGAGGTATTTATCCTAGACAATAGGCAGTAACTTACCAAAACTTGCAACTGCCAACAACCAGTGCTTCATACCCAAGACTAGTATCTATCAATTTTCCTTTAAGACACGTGTGTCAGTAATATTCATTCATAGTTTAGACTAATGTGTTTGAAGGCACAGATTTCAGGTGAAAGGCTGAGGAGAAACCAGCACATCCCATCAAAATGTCTAGTTTAAAGCAATAGCAAAACAGGGTGAGAAAATCCTTTTAGCTGAGAGTGGTGCCTTACTCTGCCACAGAGGTACCTACTCATGGGATTACACTGAGTCCATATGGAAAGATAATCTGCTTTATGGAAATTGACCACTTATGGCTACTATCTCTGATGAGAGAGCCAGACACATGTAAACGTTCATATTTTTATTCTATTGCCTTGTAATCTAAGCATCTGATTTTACCCTGCAGTGAGGGAGGAGCTTCACACAGCAAGGCAATAAGGCTTAGTTAAAACTCGGCACTGGTGAGGCCGCACAGGCTCGAATACTGTGTTCAGTTTTGGGCCCCTCACTACAAGAAGGACGTCGAGGTGCTGGAGCGTGTCCAGAGAAGGGCAACGAGGCTGGCGAGGGGTCTGGAGAACAAGTCTTATGAGGAGCAGCTGAGGGAACTGGGGTTGTTTAGCCTGGAGAAAAGGAGGCTGAGGGGAGACCTCATCGCTCTCTACAACTCCCTGAAAGGAGGTTGTAGCGAGGTGGGTGTTGGTCTTTTCTCCGAAGTAACAAGCGATAGGACGAGAGGAAATGGCCTCAAGTTGCGGCAGGGGAGGTTTAGATTGGACGTGAGGAAAAATGTCTTTCCTGAAAGAGTGGTGAAACATTGGAAGAGGCTGCCCAGGGAAGTGGTTGAGTCCCCATCCCTGGAGGTATTTAAAAGACGTGTAGATGAGGCGCTTAGGGACATGGTTTAGTGGGCATGGTGGTGTTGGGTTGACGGTTGGACTCGATGATCTTAGAGGTCTTTTCCAACCTCAATGATTCTATGATTCCATGTGAACTACTGTTTTCCTGAAGTACACCCATTTAGCATCAAATGGAGGAGAAATTTCAGTTTGCACAAGACTGGTCCTGGGTCTTGCAATAGCCTCAGTCCAGGAGTAGTACCTTAGAGAAGCTAGAGCATAGGGTTAGTCTACAAACACTGTTTGAGCATAGCTTGATTCACTCTGATCAATGCTCATTGCCTGCTGATGCTAGCCTCACGTGGTGTACACTGGCTTGATGTACCTCCTCAGTACAGGCAAAGGTATTTGAAATACGTTTCTCATGAGTGTATGAATATCTCAAGATAGGTTTTCTTCCTCACTTACCAGTATATGTCTCCCAGCACTAGTGTGCACTGGCTGGTCCTATAGATCTCAGCCAATATGGGGCCACTAATAGCATTTCTTTCTTCTCTTCTCTTTTTTTAAGTAGAGATTGTTTATGTATGCTAACACCCCAACATTAAATTTGCACAGATGGTGGTAGCAATTTATTTACCTACTCTTATCCGCTCATCTTTCCCCTTCAAGTATGTGTCACTCCCTAGTTCCCTTACAAATCAGATGAGCATAATTCTGCTTACTAATTAAATCACTGAACTGATAGCATAAATTAATAAAGTTATGGAAGACTTTCTTAGTACAGCACAAATAATGTTCACATTGTGTATGAAACAGTGGGAAGGTCATGATGAAGATGAAAGCAATCATATCACTAAACTTCAGCAAGGGGGGGGAAAGAAGGGGGGAAGGGGGGAAGGGGGAAAGGGGGGAAAAGGGAGGGAAGGAGGAAAGGGAGGGGAAAGGGGGAAAGGGGGGAAGGGGGGAAAGGGGGGGAAGGGGGGAAAGGGGGAAAGGGGGGGAAGGGGGAAAGGGGGGGAAGAGAAAAGAGGGGGAAGATAAAAGAGAGAAAAGAGGAAAAGATAGAAAAGAGAAAAGGGGAAAAAGGGTGGAGGGGGGAAGGGGGGAACGGGGGGAAGGGGGGGAAGAGAAAAGAGAGAAAAGAGGAAAAGATAGAAAAGAGAAAAGGGGAAAAAGGGTGGAGGGGGGGAAGGGGGGAAGAGGGGGGAAGAGGGGGGAAGAGGGGGGAAGAGGGGGGAAGAGGGGGGAAGAGGGGGGAAGAGGGGGGAAGAGGGGGGAAGAGGGGGGAAGAGGGGGGAAGAGGGGGGAAGAGGGGGGAAGAGGGGGGGGAAGATAAAAGAGAGAAAAGAGGAAAAGATAGAAAAGAGAAAAGGGGAAAAAAGGTGGAGAAGGGGGAGGAAGGGGAGGAAGGGGGGATGGGGGGAAGGGGGAGAAAGAAAAAAGAGAGGGGAAAAGGGGAAAAAGAGGGGGGGGAAGGGGGGCGGGGGGGAGAGGCAGGAGAGAAAAGAGAGACCGAAAGGGACGGAGGGAAAACAGAGGAAAACTCTGTTGGAAACATTCGCTGAAGTTATTACAGACCCAGAAGAAAATGAGGATTTCCTAATAGCTGAGCTTATTTCAAATATCTGAAAGGTGAGAAGATGGGAAAGACCATGAAAGGCAAATCTGAGTAACTCAAACAATGAACATATCCCCATAGATTTGTTTCTCACTGTAACAGCATGTAACTGCAAGACAGTTATTCCCAGTCTAGAAGCAATATAGGATGCTCGGTTGTGATACTCTCTGCTTCCCCTGATTTGCCAGATGTGTCACATTTGGCTGATTCCCCACTGAGTTATGATTTAACCTAGCATCCTAAGGCAACTCTGCACCGAATAAGAAGGTATTCTTGGCAGTGTTCTGTTTCTAATTAATTTAGTACTGAAAGATAGGAAAAGTAGAAACATGGTGCTGTATAAAAGGAGAAAGGTAGAGAGACAAAAAAATTTCAAGACAGTTTGCTTCAAGTATGTGACAAAGACAGATGAAAGAAATCTATCACAGATGAAATTAATCATTGGAATAATCATTATTTTTGTATAAAAGCTAAGCATTAATTACCAGTAGAATAAGTTGTACCTAAAGTTACAGAAAGTTTATAAAGTATGTTTTTAAAGTATGTTAAATATCTACATAAATATGTTGGAAACAAGGAGATGGGGTGAATTTCAGAAGATGAGTTTTGTGTGCCTGGTACATATCTGTACTAATTTTACCACATAGTGGAAGACTATCCAATCTTTCAGTTTGGTTATACTCTATGGCTCGTAAGATGGGGTTTTTGCTATGCATCTTCTTCTATACCTATGAACATTTCACTCATTAACTGCACTTAAATCATCATAAATAAGAGGTTTTAAGGATATGTCTTCTGGCTTTTAAAAAAGTGAATAATTTTCAGTTTTGCATTATCTTTTTTTTATTTTTGAACTTAAAATCAAACAGTTAAAAGGAAACATCTTTTAGAAGAATTCTGAAAAACAACAAATTTTACTGTCAACTTTACAATTCATAACAAGGAAAATTAAAAACCTAAATGAACAGAGTAACACTCAAAATTACTTAGGTCTTATTAAGTGATCATATAATTAACTGAAATAATGTTTGTACAAAATAAAATAAGTTTATATTTTTGGATGTCTATACTTTAGATACTTTTATATAGGCCTTTGGTGACAGAAACCATTATTATCATTATATAAGCAACTTTCAGCTTGACAGAAAATCTGCTGGCTAAAGTTTCATTTCTGTGTTGGATGCTTTCATGAACTTCTGAAACCCTTTCAAAGTGACACAAACATCTGACATTCCAGTTTGCATATAAGTAACATAGGTATATGTTATGCCTAAGCACTAAATCTTAACAAATGGATTATTTGCTGGAATGAATCTTGGTGTAAGTAGTTATTTGGTTTTTGAGTTTTGAAAATGACTATTCTTGCATACTTATTCTGAAATGCCATGTGAGACATTGAAATGTCTTTTTTTTTTCTTTTTTTTCTCCACTTGGTTTAAAAATATGTAAGTAAGATTAAAGAAACCAAAAACACAGTGTGTAATTAAGCAACAAGTTGTAAATTAACTAGCTATTAATTAACTAGAAAGTAATCATTTGTAGCTAAGGTTTAAGAGAAGGATGTGACAAGAGTTAATATGGAGTAAAAGAAAAGAAGCCTAGATGATATGCTCATATGGTTTGAAACACATCAGTCAATTTGGGCAAATTAATTCCTTGGGTTACTGCAGAAAGATTTTTTCTGGTTTGTTATTCTCAAAGAAGACAGCAGTTCTGTTAAGGGAGACAGAAGAAATTAGTACTGGCACAAATGATTTCAGACATGTCTGAAGGCAGAGAGAAAAATTAGGCAGGACCATGACAAATGCAATTAACGTTTCAGGTACAATACATGCTTTATTGAAAAGGCTGCCACAAATTTCAATAAGGATAAAAAGATACTTCCCCTTACCTCTGATCCAGTTGAATTCATATGTGTCACAAGAAGGAGAAAGACAAAAAAGAAGGGAAGGGAAGGGCAGGGAAGGGAAGAGATTAAGAGGCATGTAGGATCATTTCCTAAAATTTCTTGGGCTCTTGTTCTAGTGATTCTCTACTCTTGAAAACTTATCAGACCTGATCTCCATCATCTTTGCCTTTCCAGTCCTTGGCTCTGATTTTTTTTTTTTTCTCTCCTCATTATTTATTAATTTCTTGTCAATTGATGGGACACTTACCCATGTCCCGTGTTAGCTGGTATCAGTTATGTGTTTTCTCACAAAAATTAACAACCCCCTGGAGCTCATCAGTGAGGTCACCCTCCTGAGGTCATGCTTTTCCTCCATGCCTGATAATTAAAACCTAATGTTCATAAGCTCAGCTCAATTTTCAAACAATAAGATCTAAACATTTACACAAACACAACTAAAATGCTTTCAAAAACCAATTCACTGTGCGTGCAAAATTTAACCATTTTGAGTCAGGTTTCTCAGTGCTTCCCAGCTAGCAGAAGCAATGGTGGATACATGCCAAATTTCACCTTAGCTTTGATTCATAAAAATCAATAAACCCCACCTCATGTACACAATGGAAGGCAGATCTTTAATGTGCTTTTAGAATTTCATATAATTTCACTTTACATTTTAACTTATTTTAACTTGTCACACTATTTGCATTATTTTAAATCTGTGTGTTGCAGAGGGTTTCAAACACATACTCATGTAACTTCCTTCCTGTTTACCTATTCTCAGTATGGGCAGAAAATATATTAATAAATGGGGATGGAACAACCCAGCCCTACCCCTTCAATATTCTCAGCAACAAAAAATATAAATGCACTCTGAGACAAGGTTTGTCATGTAATGTCATGCATTTGGAACCAACACACAGGATGGCAAAAGAAGCATGTACATACACATGCTAAAGACTACACAAAGCTGACAACTCCAAGGAGTGTCATTATCATTCATTAGTTTACCACAAACTAAATAATCTTCCTCCTCCAAAAGTGAAAGGCTAAAAAGCTGAAGAATGTACCAGCATCTTGAGCTTTACCTTCTGTTTTACTAACAGTTTGTTGCTAAGAGGATCATTTATGTTAACCATGACCATGAATCCAATGGGACTATAATGAATTAAAATATAACCAAGAAAAAGAAAGTGCCAGACTGTACCAAATTAGTGATTTCTTAAATCCAGGAGGAAAAGTATTTTAGGAAAAGCAATCTAGAATCCCAAAAAATTCTCTGCATTAATCATAACTGTATAATTCTTACATGGCTCATTTAAGTTTACATAGGAGAACAATGTAAATATTTCCACAGCATGACTTTCTAGGGAAAAGATTTTCCTTAAATCTGAATTGCCCAAATTTCCAGCAAGCCTATAATATCCCTGCAGTTCATCATTCTCCAATTTATGGTTATATAAACCAAACTGAGTATTTTTCTACAGAAGGTCTGTGGGTTTTAACTGTCCTACTTCAGAAAACATTAAACAGCTTCAGATGTTGGTCATGTAGTCTAATTATGAGGAAATATATTGAAGCATAACAGTTCTTTTCAATGACTTTGTGGTATTTTCACTGTAAAAGAAATATTATGCTAAGTGCAAAATGAAACATTCTTTATGTATGGAGAATCACAGTGAATATCCTAATTTTCTAGAGTTCCCGTAGCAAGTACTTTTTGTATAATCAGAAGGCTTTTTGTCCCCCGGGGTTGTATGCAAACAAATACACTTAAAATGTTTGCTTTTACTAAGAACCATCCAATGTTTAGTGCAAATATTCAATCTCATATTTAAAAAAAGAACATAAATAAAAACCACACCATCCTCCACATTGCAAAAAATAAACAAATGTAATATGTACTAATGTCAAAAAAAATTTGAGAAAATTCTAGATTTTGGAAGGAGTGTTGCTAATGAAACATGACGGCTACAGAAAAAGTGAAATGCAAAAATCATCCTGTGTATACAATAGATCAACTCACAACCATAAATTATACATTTGTTTATATATAATTTACATTTCAGTTAAACTGTATAATTCATTTCTGTAAATTATGTATTTCAAATAGCATAACACCAGAGTATAAACTTCCAGAAATGTATTCTCACAAATAGCAGCAAGTGCACAGTCAAAAGACCAAGAACAATCTATTGCTATTTGATTCAATGTAATTAAGCTTGGCACAGCTGCTCAACAATATGCATGCTATAAAATAAAGAAGTAGGAAAAAGAGCAGTGTGATACTTTGGTGCAAAACCACCAAACATATGCTGTAAAAGCATGTTTCAGGAGCACTTTGGTGGTATTTTCGACTCTTCAGACTTCAATGCAAAATGTTTTGGTCCCCAGCGTAAGAAAGACGTAGGTAAATTGGCATACATTCAGCAAAGGGCCACCAAAATGCTTGGGGAATGGAGCACTTGCCCTATGAGGAGAGGCTGAAGGAGGTAGGCTTTTTTGAACTGGAGGAAAAAAAAAGACCTGGGGGGACCTAACATCAGCCTCCTAATGCCTATGAGGATATTCCTGAGAAAACAGAGACTTTTTACTGGTATGATTTCTGACAGAAAATACAGAAAAGAAAAAAAAAAATGTGTATGAGGATAATTGAGGTTGCCAAGACAGGTTGTTTCAAGACTCAATTAGTCAAAGCCCACAGCAACTAGGTGTGAATTTGGTCTTGACCCTGCTTTTGGCAGGATTTCGGACTAAACAATTTCCTGAGGTCCCTTCCATCCTGAATAATTCCATGATTCATAATATTGAGAAAAGTTGGGAGGAGGATGAGGAAGACTTAAAGCTATTAAGAACCGATTTATTTAAAATCTGAAGCATAAAACATTTCAACATAAACGGATGACATCTGTCTACGTTTTGCTAGGATGAATTGTGCCTGTGCTCAGGGATCAGACAACTTCCATATAAAATAAAAAGAAAATGTGAATCAGCTGGAAAAAAAGGAGCAAGAACACCTGTTGGAAATAAAAAGGGACTAAACTATAGTGAGTCAAGAGATGAGATGTACAAGTCAGGATAGGTGGCACAATAGAGTAGGGGACTCTATATGGTAGGAGCTGGGGATGGGAAGTGAGCATCAGTAGGAGGGCAAGAGGCTGTAGGAGCACAAAGGGCAAATAAGATTTGGAGAAGAGGAGAAGGAATTGTCAAAGAGAAGGTCACACCTTACTATATCTTGCAGAGTGCAAGACAGTAAACAGGGTGATTCTGGTAGATATAGCACTTGAGGTTATCACAATAAGTCAAACAAAGGTGAAAAACAATGTGATGTTTAAAAAAAAAAAAATTAAAAAAAAAACCACCAGCATTTGCAATAAATAAAAAATCTTGGAGGCATTGATTCATATCGTTTAAATTCTGTAGTGTCCCCCACCAGTACTGGTGCCAGGCTTCTTACTCATGATGTATGGAGCAATTACAGAAATTATGTCAAAACACCAGAGCCAGAGATTAAGCATTGAGACAGTTTTGTCAAAAACACTGAATATGAAATATTGAGAAGCATGCGTAGTTGAGCTAAATAAGGAAAGACACTCTATTTTTATCTAGTGACTGATGATGACATTAATTAGAACTCATTTTGCACTTTTTAAGCCATGGTCACAAATGAAAAGTTAAGATAAAGATTAGAAGAGCTTTACAGAAATATCAAGAAAAGTCAATCCTAAATCTGTTGTTTCTAAATGGCTAGTATAAAAATAGTTTAACTGGGAAGAATTAAAGTAAACTTATATCATCCCTACCAATTAGTCTTGAAATCCATGCACCTGTAAAGTCTATCTTTTTAGATAAATTCACTAGATTGAGAACGGACTTTAGTTGGAATACAAAATTCAATAATAATTTTCTCCTTAATTTTTATTTTTCACTGGATCTAAGCTAAGATATAAGAACTCTTCTCTGAGTTCCTAAAATTCTGTTTCCTTGGAGATATAAATCTTAGAAATGCTGCATAATCTAGAAGGAACAAGAGATTTTATTATACAAGCATGTCTCTGTCCAAGTTAAATCACAAAACATTTGCTGAACTAAAATATAAACATTTTTTTTTTTTTTTTTTTTTTTTTTTTTTTTAATTGAGGCATGGATTATGGTCTGAACTAACTCTCAGACTGCCTTTGCAATACTAAGGTCACTCCTTCACTCATTAGCAAACTCTAAATAAATGACTCTCTGAACTAAGTGTTTAAACATCTGCGTAGGTGAACTCTAGTGCAATTATCTCAACATAGAATCCTGCACTTCCATTTGTGTGTTGTACAAATTATTTCTGATAGTTTTGAGTCCTGTTTTAGAAATCCAAGACCTTTGTACACAGCATTATATACAGTACACTAGGCAATTAAGCAGCATGTGACATCAAAGAAATATTATTTATTTTCCTTCAGCTAACAGCAAGTAAAAAAATTTTAAAGAACAAACTTGTGGAGCGTGGTTCTTTTTAGTAGTTTAAGAATTTAAAGTAAATTACAAAGAAATATCAGTAAACACCAGGTACTATAACATCTTGTCACTTCCAGATTTGAGGTTGTGTATTTTTGCTTAGAACTGATTGTTTCAATTAAGCGGTGTTCCCATTTTCACATAATTATCTCCACATAAGTTGTCATTTTACTTTCAAATAGCAGACTGGAGACTACTCAGCTCCTAACTAGAAAGAACAGTTGTGTTTTTAAGTAAACAAAGATATCAAGAACTGAAAACATTCTTATGCCGCCTGCCAAAAATACTGTAAGTGTACTGGGATTTTTAGCAGTCATTGTATTGCAATCACTGATGAAGTATGCTATTAAATATCATATACTTACATATTTTGGGCGAATTCTGAGGATCTCTTACTCTGACATCTGTAAGAGAGATAATTGAAGAAAGATTATACATTGTAATTACACCAATTCCCTATGTTAGTAACATATTAAAGGACTCACTTGCATTTTCCAAACATGTAATTCCCACTGAAACTAAATTAACCATTCTTATACTGGTCTTCACTGATATTTAGAATTTATTTGTCAATCAACCAAATGAACACAATACGTCACTCTTTTTCTTCCATATCAGAAGTTGCAGGCCACACAAGATGTTTTCTATATATTTCTTTTAATTTTTCTAGTACCATATGGCCAGGAACCCCCCAAAGTTATTTTGCAAACTATTATCCTCTCCTTGCAGACAGAAAAGGAAAAAAAAAAAAAAAAAGAAGACATAGCAGGAGAAAGGGGGTATACAGTGAAGCACAAAATCAGAAATGGAATTATATGCTTTTTGTGCTCAGCACTCACAGTGCATGGACAAATTCAAACACTCCTCTAGGAAAGGCAAGATTCTAAGGTTAAGCAGGGAAAACGTCAATATTATATCGAAATATTAATACACACATACTGATTCACAGATACCTGTTTTCCAGAACCTGCAAGACTTTGGTTTGGGGTTAGGCTTCAGAGGTATCTATTGTCCCTGCATGAGAGCAGCAGGGATCCTCACACTGCAACCCATCAGTCTTGACAGTATTTTATTAGTTTAAAACTAAAAACAACAACAAAAAAATCCAGTTTTGTCATAGAAACATGACAATCTTTATTTAGGATTATCTGCTTTCTTGCTAAATAGCCAAATTTCAAAAGGATGGTAGGTAAAGCAAGCACACTAACTGAGATGTGACTCATCTACCACAGTTATGAGTAATTATCAGTTTTTTAACAACTTGCATAAGTGTTTAAAACTTAATAACAAAATACAGTATTAACACCTAGAATTATAATACCATATTCCTTTCAGGTATTTAAAAATGCATTACTAAGTCAATTTGGCCTAAAAATATTCAGGTATGCTAAGTATATTTATGACCCAGTTTATAAATAAGGAAATGTAAGCAAACTATGAAGTTGCCTGAGACATCAGAGAGAAGTTTTGGTAAAGCTAGCATCAAAGACCCATCTGTGATTTAACCTGCAGCCCATCTTGTTAGCTTCAGTTAACCCAGCCTGTTGGCTAGGTGCTAATCACCACTACAGAGCGATGACTTACAGTGTTCTTGAGAGAAAGAAATAACAGATACATGGCGATCTGTCCTTCTCCACAGCAATTAGCACACTCCACGCTTTACCAAGAGGTCATGTCCGGACTAGAATATGAAATAACACAGTGTCTGTGAAGTGTTTCTTTATAAAATTATTGAGGTGACATCCAGCAGAAAACGAGCAGTCATTTGGCCATTGCCATATCAAATTGCTTATAGAATAGGAGAAAATTACTTTAAACAAATGACTACACCAGGGAGGAGGCTCAAGCCGTTTCAGGTCTCCTGGTAAATTTGCACCTGACATTGAAGACAGCTGGCAGGGTTTCACTACACACCTTCTAAGCCTCTCAGGAGGAAAAGATAACATTGTTGGCAGGAGCTCCTGACAAAACCATGTTGAGTGGGATGATCAAGCAGCTTTAAAGCCAAAATACAATTTCCTCGCTGATCCTCCACATTAGAATAGCATCTTGGCTGCACCCTGGGTCCTTTTTTGAGCCAGCAAATATCTCCTTAGGGAGAAAGCATGCATCATAACAGTACGAATAATAATATTTTTACTGTCTTGGGGACCATTTTGTGGGTGAGGAGAGCTTGGTTCAGTAAGACCCTGGTTCCAGCAAAGCTCATAAGCTTGTGCTTAACTTCAATCACATGAACATTTATGTTAAAATCTCAGAATAACTTGCACTTAAAATTTAACATATGCTGAAGAGATTCAGTCAGTTGGATCTCAAAGAAAAGAAAAATTGGTGTTAACACCATATTAGTCTAAAAGAAAAAAATTACCAAGGTTGAAGAGTTAAATAGAGAATGCTGTGAGAAACTGATGTACTGGATGGAGTCAGAAAACACTTAGAAACTTTCCACTTTCTTTGCTGACATTTCTTGTTTAGCAAATGAAAGCTTCAATTCTAGAAGCATTTGCACAGACTGAATGTGGGATTGTATGCACATTTACATGTATGTAACACCAGATATGCATGCAAGTCAGGAATGTAGGCTTCTCTAATTTTGATTTGCATGAAGGTATTTTCTGGTTTGGATTCTGTATTAGGAGCTCAGGTTCATACAAAACAGTACAGACTAACTTGTACTGATTTTGCTGTGAAAAACTAAGTTTAAATGCCTTACTACCAACAGACTGACTCCTTCAGGATCATAAATTGGGGAAGGACATTCACAGTCACATTTTCAGAATTGATTAGAAGTATTATAGCAGTTGTGAATCATCTTTCATGTCAAGCTTTAGAGTATTGATAGGGATATTCAGTGTGACTTTTGTACGTACATGTGCCCAGTGCATTTGCCTCCTTTTATATTCAACAGGAGCCTTGTACCCATATCTGAACAAAGTTAGTACTTAGAACTGTAATTCTATAGTCCTACACTGATGCTGAAACAATGTGTTCTAATCTACAAAGCATATCCATTTTCATAAGAGATAATATATATCTCCAAGGGTTTTTCTAATTACATTAAGCCCATTTAAACCTCCGATTACTGCAGTGAAAATGTGTATTCTTTAATGGATCAGACAGAGCAGCTTCCAGAAGCAGATGAAGGTATTTAATTCAGTTTGCAGTTTCATTAATGCACACTTCAAAATAATTTAGAGACATACTCAACAGCGGCAATTCCCCTATGGTTTTATTAGATATGTCTTTACCTTTTTTTCATTATCATTATTTAGTATTTCTTCAAAGATAAAAAAAGCATTATTTTGCAACTTCAGACTGTATTTTTCTGATACACAATACTGATAATGTTGTATATATTTGGAACCTGGTTTATTTGCAAAACTAGAGACAAATTCCAGATAAAAAGATGAATAATGTAATGCATCCTTGCCTTACATTGCTTTAAGAAAAGGATTGCTCGCAAGTTTGCTTCTTCTTATGTAGATATTCTGCCTGACTACTTGAGGAGATCTGTTAATCTTTATCCTGGGCTCCACTTGCATCTTTTACAACCCTGAAAACATCCAGCAGTTATAAAGACCCTGGAACACTGTCTTTCAGTGCTGAATCCTACAGTGAAGAGAACTTTATACCTATACTTTAAGGTAGCTTGGATTTATTACTCTAGAAAAGGCAATAACCCTGTAGTTAGTGAAGATTTCACATTCATAAATTCTTCACGACACCATTCCTGTCCATAAAACCTCATAAAGGAGAGGGAAAACATTCAGATTTATGTTCTGATTCAGCACAAAAGTTTGCAAACTGAATTCATTGTCAGGACTGTAGAAGCTCTGAGAAGGGGGGAACAACCAAAAGCCTTGAAAAACAGTTGGGTAAACTTTCACCCCCTAACTTGCTATCACAGATCATACTTATGCATATTTGGCTTCAGATATGTGCAGGTAAATCCAATGTAAACAACAGTGAAGTCAATACAGGAAAGCAATCAATTTTCCAAAGCAAAAAAAGATTGGATGCTCAGCTCATTTATGATTTTAATAGGCAATAGGATCCCAAGTCCAAACACTTGTTTAAGTGCTTAAATATTTTACTTTTAGTTGATAATTTGGTTCTTAGTTTATCGATTTGGCTTAGGTTATGAGTAAAATAGATTGTGCTACTTCTAGAAGTGTGTTATAAGGATTTTTAGATCCAAATGAGCCATACGTCACACTGATAAGTGGGATGACTTATTTGTCTCTGCTATACAGCTGCCCTTGGACCAAAACATGGCACATACAAAAACAGTCAACTTTTTTCCATTCAAAGGATTGAAAGCAATCTAAGACCTATACTTACACAGACAAGTAAGGCATTTAGTGAAAATAAGTTTTGATGTAACGTATTAAAAATGACATTATATCTGGGGTAAACCTACCATATGTTGCTAGCAATGTATTAGAGAAGAAATTTGAAATGGTGTTCTACTTCGGATAATCATATTTATGTGGAGTTGAAAAGTATTGGCACAGACTTGCCATCGCTCAAACAAACAATAAAGTAGTTGACTTCAGCAGAGCAGCTGTTACCTCAGTACCTGGTGATGACAAAGACTCGGGATTTTTGCCCTGCCGTGTTAACTTTAGTTTGAAAGCATAAGGGTTTGGAGGAGTTGGAAATCATTGTGGCGGGACAATAACACAGGGAATGTTTATGCTGAGGAAAGGCTGTGGGAGATCAGTTTGTTTAGCCGCAAGAAGAAAAGGTTAAGGGGGATTTAACTGACATCTTTAATTGCCATAAAGGGAGGAGCACAACACAGAAGACAAAATAAGACTCAGAGCAGCACAGCTAAAAGATAAGAGGCACACAGGTTGCATGCAATGAGATTTCAACTGATTCTACATATTAAGAAGAAGCATTTTCACAGTTAGGATGATTAAGTACTGGAACTGGTCCCAGATAGGTGGTAAAATCTCTGTCCTGGAATATTTTTTTTATTTCTTGACCAGACAGGGCCCTGAGGATACCAATCTAAGTGTGAAGTAAGCCCTGCTTTAAATAACACGACCCCAGAGGTCCTTTCTAGTCTACACTATTTTACGATCAAATCTTGCAATCCTGGCAGATCCCCTGGACTCTCCACATACGGAGCTCAGACCCTCCTGAGACCATGACTTCTTATTCAGAGCCCTCTTTGTATAAGTAAATTAAACTTAAAAATGAATGTAGGCCTGTTAGAAAATGATCTTTGATCTGAGAGAGATCAGGATCCATTCCTTCCTGTAGGTTAAGCAGTAAATCAGAAACTTGCCTAAATATGTCCAATGTTTGGTGTCTTCCGTTCCCCACAACATCTGAAATGAAAGGAGGCTATTAAAATATTTCACTTCTATCCAACAAGGCCTTAGTGAAAATGTGAATATATTTATTAATATACCTATATATTATTTACGTATACCTGTATATGTTAATACATTTCTGGCTAATTCGCTACTGAATTAGTTGAAGTATATCTGCTATCAGGTACAAAGACATATATAGCTCCAAGGGGAAGACTGAACAAAGTGCTGTTAATTATGCACTGTTGAAACTTCGTTTCCCTGACACACAACACCAGGAGCCACTATGATACTTCATAAAATACATCACGCTGCAACTGATGTTTCTATTGGGCAAAGGTGGAGGGGAAATGAGAGTTATACCAAACATCATATTCTCAGTTGGAATTGTTGGGGTTTTTTTTTAAGTTTGAAATATACCTACAGGAAAAATTTATTTATTATTAGCTCATGTCCCTTTAGTCTACATATGTTTATGTGTGTGTGCATGTGTTTGTACACACACACATATATACATAGACACATGAGCGGAGGGAGAAAGAGGGAAGCAACCATCACTAACGGTTGTCCAGATTCAGAAAAAGTTACTCTAGTCTCATATACAGAGCATGTCAATCCTTGAAATTTCCCTTGAAGGTCAAATTGTGAAGCCAATGGAATATTGGTAAAATATTTCTTATTTGAAACACTGTTGTCAGTCTTGTATGAAATGCATGCAAACATGTGGGTGTCATATATTGCCTCTAGCAAAGCAGAAAAAAAATGGAATGAGCTAATAGCTGGGTTTTGGCTGAGATTTCTATATGAGAGAAAGAAAAAGAATGTTAATTTTAAAGCATACTTTATTCAATTCTAGTAGTCATTTTAAAACACCTATTAAGCAAATACTATCTAGTATTCTCTATACCAGCTCTGTATCATTAGAATATCTTTGTATTGTCATGTTTGGGCTGCATCCTACAGAGTAGGGAGAAACACTGATGCCTTAAAGCCCCAAGTTCATGGTATGGTTGGGTTTTTCAAGACATCCACTAACATATGCTAAGGTAGAGTAAAAATCTGAGTGTAAGACAAACCTAATTAGTTAAACTATATGTAAAAAAAACAAGCTTACAAGAGGTAAATGTTTTGTCAAAGCCAGGTCCTTTTGGCAAGTCAAAACAAAATAGAATAAAATAATTTTCCATTTCTGAAAGTTTAGACCACAGCAGTTTTTAATGTCTTGCAGAACAAGTGAATGATTATATAAGTGGGAGTATAAAATAAAGAGTTTTTTAAAAGGCAAATTTACCCTATGTAGTCCATCTTACCACAATTTCAAAGTTAAAAACATGAGCATTTCTAATTACAGTCTTCTTTTCAACTCCCTGAATCCCGCCAGTTTGCTTTAGGCTATTTGAATATTTTTAAGGCAGTGATGTGTGTTGAGTAATATAAACCTATTTTATGAAGTTCGTACTTCCTATTATCATTTCTAATAAGTTCTCCTTTTTAAAATAGATAAATGAAGAATAGCATTTGTAGATTAATCCAAAGAAAAACTTCCTATATTATAATAAATAGTTCTATTTATGCAGGAATCTCTCAGTGACATCAGAATTACAGGTTATTACTATAATCAAATTCTAACCAGGACTATGTTACTGTGATTTTTGAAAGTTATTCTAAGATTTCTAACAGACACTGTAGCCATCTGGGGTACAACAATCTATATATGGACTGAGGAAATATTATAAATAAATCTGAAAAAAAAAATATCTACGTATATTCACAAAAATCTTGATATAATATATGCATATAGCTTTGCAAAACATGTCTGAAAATATTTCTTTGACAATCTAGGTATTTCTTTTTTTTGTTTAGCTTTTTGCCTTGGAGAAAATATTTTTAACTAATCCTGAAAATATCCTCTGTCATAAATAGAAGGTATTTTTTAATAACAAAATAATTTTTTTAACTTTTAGAATTGATAGAATCATGTTTTCTATACTGGGTGGTTTTCTCCTCAATAATTCAAGTCAAAGGTAACTCGTCAGACAAAAAAAAAAAGGCAAATTTAAGAAATAATTTACCATTTAATTTGCACACAGTTTACAATCATAAAGGTCATTCTAGAGGAAACAATGCTTAAAAGGTAGAGTTTAACCTAACATATCCAAGACCTTTTTTAACCTCTGAAGTCAAAATAAAAACTTATGATCTTCTTAAGATCACAACTTCAATATAATATGAGGTTTCAGAATAAATAAATAAATAAACAAAACAAAACTAAAAATATTTAAAATGAAAAAGTAAGAATCTTCACGTGCTAAGCTATTCTTTTTTCTTTGTAAATATCTGAATTCCATAACATATTCTCTTCTTGACCCTATGTGAACAATACAGTCAAAAACTTACTTTTAGAGTTTGACTTCTTTTATAGAAAGAAACTCTGCTTGTTCAAGCAGCATGATTTTGCATATGGACTCATGATTCAACAACCTGAATGACATTTTGTCAAAATAGGCCATGTACCAAAACTGCTTTGAATTTTTCACTCATAAACTCAGTCAGTTAGACAAGGCTGAGACAATCAATATTTCTGAGATAACTTTAAGTATTAAAATCTTCTGCTTACTTATAGAAAATGCTCCAAACAAAACAAGTTCCAGCAGGTGTTAAAAAAAAGACTTACTGCATTTTTACATTAGTTTTAGGTAAAGTTAGGGAGTTTAACATGCACCAGTGATATCAAGCAGAATAGGACTGTGCAAATAATTTTTTTTTGGTTCACTTTTTTTTTGGTTAGCTTCATTTAGATTAAACAAACATCTTACTGCAAGTGGATATGCCCTTCTGTTGTGATCATTACCAGCTCATCCATCTTGAAAAGGACTCGGATTATTTGATTCAGGCCAACAGAATTAAAGTTTTAAATCAGTCTATATGTAGTAAGAAGTTTATTTTGAAAAAAACACAAGTATTACAATGTAGGAAAGGATTTCTCTCCCTGTGAATAGGCAGTCAATGCTATTCTCAAGATAACAGAAAGCAGAGACCCTGCTTCCAAAGAGTATCCCTAAGCTGCTTAGATCAATTCTCTTTTCCGGAGCAAGCTCTAGCTGCTGTTCTTATTCACATGAAACATTTTATTTGTGTAGCTGGCTCCATTGAGTTGGATTACTGGAAAAAGAGATATCTATTTAAAGCTACATAACTTGGAAGTAGCCTTTCAATAAAACGGTTGTCTGTGTTTTCCAAACTAATGAGCAATTTGTTTTAATCACGACTTAATTATCAGATGTTTCTCTTTAAATAGAAGTCTAATAACTCACTGAATTAGACCATAATTAAGTAAGAAATTATTTTCCAATAGTAATGTGTTTTCTTTCCTTCTCATTTCCTTTAATTATTTCTGATTTTCCTCATCTCTTTCATGGCTTGCTCTGGTACATATTCTGTTACTATTCATCAGACTTTAAACATGGTTAACTATTAGTCTTCTGTAAAAATAAATAAATAAAGTTGGAGGCTGGTAATTTAAACTTCCTTCTGCTTAACCGGGTAGCTAATAGGAGGAATTTGAATCAGAGTTACACAAGTACTGCAAACACAGCTTTTGTATAGCTTTGCCAATTCAAATAAATTTTGCTGGGCACTGGAATGTTGGTATGGCCAAATTAATTAGAAAATCAACTACTTAACCAGAGAAGTAAATTAAAAATAATTTATTTCTCTGTGGAACGGCAGACAAATAAAAATGTGCCTGTCTAGTTCCCTATGGCCCAGTAAGCCTTGAGCTATTGGCAGTTGGCATAGATTAAAGTAGCCTTCATGTTCTTAGCTATCCAAATCCATTGGATAGTTTCCTACTAAGAATTGCTAAAATCAGAAGCTGGATGAGGAGAATTCCCTGTTCTTTATGGCATTGAATTTTCCTAGTGCATATTTGTCACTGGTACATAGTTTCTAGAGATTATTTTAAAATATAAACCACTAATATTGGCAGCACCATCTGCCCAGACAGAACAAACATACTTTGTGTCTTATTACAGATAGGACAGGTCTTCTAAGGACTGAGGAAATCAGCTAACCTAGCCTTATTATAAAATCACAGGAAGTCCTGAGGAACATGAGTCCCTAGCTAAAGAACAAATTTAAGGAGTCTGAGCTGAAGTACAGAGTAATAGGTAATTTAGTTGAAGCAGTTCAGCAAAATCAAAAGTCTTGTAAGGGCCTTTCCTAACTGAAAAGAAGATTGGTTTACTCTCTTTCTCCAAAGCAGAATTTAAATGGTGAGTTTGCTCACTCATTCCTGGTTTGCAGAGGATTACACCACATGATTTCATGTCTTAGATTGTCCTCCTTTTTGTTTGATTATTTAGAACAAAGTTAACTGGAAAAGTCTGGCAGACTTTGCCTCCTATGATGGTAGAACATGCTGGGAACTACTGGGAGCATCCAATTTTGTGGGTCGAGACAGTCTAACAGTGGACAGTCTAGCTACTTTGATGATACTCTAAATGCAGTCATGTAACTTGATTCAGCCTTAAACAGATTCTTAGGACAAGACTGTTAATGAAGTAGAACTTAATCTGAATATTTACCTATCAAATAACTATGAATATGTGTTTCTTGCCTGAGGTCAATCATCTGGCTGTTAGGTGTTCAAGAAATAACACTGTACTGCTGCTAAAGAGAAGCTAGGTATCTGGGTAGCTTTTTCTACTGTTTTTTGGAAAAGTTTATATTCATTGTAATCCTTTTTGCTGATAACATGCAGAGAATAAATGTCAATCAGACACAGTTAAAGTCATGGAGCTGATGTTACAGAAATAATTTTTCTTACCACTTGAGGAAAAGGAAAGCTACAGCGACTATTTAGGTGGCTGGAATGTTTCATTATCTATCTCATTAGCCTCTGCAGGACATGGGAAAAGAGATCAGAAGACTAGTCAATTATTTCTAGCTAAATAGAAAAAATGTATATAAGTTCCAATGCGGCCTATGAAAGCTATCTATGTACCTGAAAATGGACATTTGGTGAGCATGCGTATGTTTTCAGTACTTATTGTAAAGGGATACAAAACCTATTGTTGCTGTCTCACTGTTGAAAATGTTCACTAATTGCTTTCCATGACCTTTTACACCATATACAAAGCAACTGTAGAAGCTGTATAAATAGTTTCAGACCAGAATGATGGTGAGTACGGGGCTCTCCTCACAGATAAAATCACAACACAAAAAAATAAGGCTTTAGGAACTCAAACCCTGTGTGGTTTCACAGGTACTTAAAGTCTCCCTTTCTTTCCCCTTCTCCTTCCCTTTCCCCTTCCTCTTCCTCTTTCCCCACGGACCAAATGTAGCTAAAACTAAATCAAAGGGACTTACAGAAATGTTAATATTTAACATTTCATTAAATCACATTACCTAGGCATGTAATGGTGCCTAAACATGAATGTAGGTCACTAACCAAAGATGTACAGCTGAGGTTTTTTTTTTTTTTTTAAAAGCTCTAAAATCCCTTAATGTTTTTCCTTCCTTTTTCTGGAATAATCTTCATATCTCAAAAGTTGCTTCAATTTTGTTCTTTGCTGGTATCAAAAAACTGTCATCATATATCACTACAGGCTGGGTGCCACAATTAGCTATGGTCCTGTATGGGAAGTACAGTTAGCTATAGTGGCTTGTAACTTGTCTGTCATCAATAAATACAGAGTTTGAATCAAGGCTTAAGGGTCTGTGTTACAGGAAATTATCTCAAAAACATAAGATGCAGAAATATCCTTTAGAAGGCTCAGAGAAAATAAGTGTGATTAAAAGGACTAGCAAGTTTGTTAAGGAATATCTAAAGCAGTGGTTTTCAATCTTATTTAATTTGTGGAAGTTCTGGGTGAGATGTACGCTCTTTTACAAAGGTATTCAGGAAGTTGGATCAGATGATCATTGTAGGTCCCTTCCAACTGAAATATGCAATTCTGTTCTATTCTATTCTGTTCTGTTCTATTCTATTCTATTCTATTCTGTTCTGTTCTGTTCTGTTCTGTTCTGTTCTGTTCTATTCTATTCTATTCTATTCTATTCTATTCTACTTTTTAGTCAACTTTCACAGACCTCTTAAAAAAGCAGAGCGCTTGTAAGTGACAAGTTAACATCTGTTGCAATTCAAGTTTCATACCCTGAGAGAAGACAGAGAATGCTCCCTGGGTGAATTCTCAGATTCCAACAGTTTCTGAATGAAAACCTGTTTTGATTACTCCCATTCCTGTGAAAAACATAAATTAATTTCTATCTGGGTATGGGAATAAACCTTAACTATAAGAACATAAGAACATAGTTCAAAAAGACAAAACACCTCTTCAGTGGCACATGATGAAAAGGCTTTCCTTTACACCAAAAATGTAAGGGTAGGATTAATTTTTTTTCATAATCTGGCTATACGTACCTCTTATTATCATCACCTAGAGAATATATATTATCCAGAGGGCTTCATTTATTTTGAATTGATCTTTTTTTGGTCAACCTAGCCTGAAGGAATTTACTTTAATTCTTTCGTTCCACCTTCTTTTGAAGGGGAACATTTCTTCAAATAGACTACATTTGTACTGTCTTCCCAGGTCTCGATACATGTCTGACATACATCCCAATTCTTCTTTCTCACTTTCTCTCTTCTCCTCCAAAAATAAATTTGAGAATGAAAACTTGAGGGTGAGAACTGGAAGAAGTCATAATGTATTCCAACAAGTTCTGCAGTCCAGATGCTCAGGGCATCTGGACTGCAGGCTACTTTGAGGAGTTTGGCTATTATTTAGCCCAAAAGTGGTCCTGGAGAAATGGAAAGGAACCAGAAACTTAAATTTCTGCCCCATTTCAGTCTAAAATAAGTTCAGAATTCTCCAGTATCATGTTCACACTTGACGAGGGAACATGAAAACCTTGAAGTAGCAGATATAGGCTGGAATGTATTGGTTTTGTTTTCCGAGTCAGCTTTATATGTCATTACAACATACATTCTTTTACATACTTAATCTTCCTTCAGGAAACAAACTCACATTTTCAGAAAAAAAAAAAAATTAAAAAGTTTGTAACTTAAATGAAGATATGCACTGTATGTTTGTACTTTTTTCCACAGTGCATATGAATTCACACACAACTTTTGCTGTTTTAAAAACTGATTTAGTAATATGCTCATGCAAGGAATAATATCTTGTTTCTTATTCTGTTGATTCTGATGGAGGTTAAGTTTAACCATCAAAAGGGTTTTAAATGTTTTGTTGTTTTTGTCATACAAATGGATTGATGTCACACTATTTTCTGCTCTTAGAAATATTTTACAATCGGCATGAGATAAAGATTAGTCTTCCCCATCTCTGGTAGTTTTTTGTCATAAGGATGGGTTATTACATTTTTGTGTGTGTGTGTAATCTATTTTTGTTCTCATTACCTTCTCATTCCTCTGACAAAAACCATGATGGGTACTGAAAATTGCACAAAATTAATCCATTACCCTGACAGAGACTATAGAATCATTAATTTTAAAATGGTTATGGAATAACAGGATAGTTTACTATTTTGAGCTGAATTGCTTATAATGTGGAAAAGGTGATATTTTCAGACTATTACATTTATAAATTATCATAGGAATTAATAGATATTGATGTTGTGAGGATACACAACACTAAGCCTGCACAGCCTGCTTATTTAAAGGAAACACCATCTGATTCTGGAAAAAGCAATACATAGCACTAAAAATAAAATTAACACTAAACAGAATCAGAAAGTGTGAAACTCTACCAAATTAATTGAAAGTATAAACAGAGAGAAAAATAGGAGAAATTGTATCAATTTGTGTTGCAGTACCCAAAAGTAAAGCACCGAGAGGCAAAGTCTGGAGAAACTTGCTTTAGCAATTTCAAAGCAGGTTTCTTTCTTCTCTCCCATATTTTACCACTGCTGCAGGAAAGTTGGCAGGCAGTAGCATATACTCATGTCTTAGCTGCTGAGTGGTAAGGTGTTAAAGTGAGATATAAAATAAGGTGGGAAGAAGTCGTGGCAGTTTAAGCTAAGTAGCTGCTCCAACATTTCCATTTGCCAAACTTGTGGAAGAGTGCAATAGCCATCTTGAAGAATTACGGTGGATGGAAAGAGGTGGCAAGTTCTTCCTCTGGGAGTGGACCCGCATTGCTAATTTAGAGGCCCAAAAGCTCGATACAGTAAAGCAGGAGAATATTTGTGTCTAAACTGGAATTCATGACAGCCAGCTCTCTGAATATGTGTAAGGTGTTAAAAAAATAGCACAGAAAAGAGGTGCCTGAAATCCTCTTTACTGTGTGGACTTTATTCCTTATCTCACATCAAGCATCTTCCCTCTAGTTTACAGAATCACAGAATTACAGCACTGTTTAGGTTGAAGAGGGTCTTGTGAGACCATCTAATCTAATGCCCCTGCTCAACCAGATTGAGCTAGAACAGATTACACACAACTGTGTCTAGTTGGGTTATGAATATCTCCAAGGATGAAGACTCTATAACCTCTCTGGGCAACCTGCTCTGGTGTTTGACTACCCCCACAATAAAAAAAGTTGTTTTGTATTCAGGTGGAATTTAAAGTTTTTTTAATTTCTTCCCACTGCATCTTGTCCTGTCAGTGGGCACCGTTAAGGAAAGTCTGGCTCCCTCATCCCTCCCGTCAGTATTACTGTTCACTCAACTCCTGCTCAGGTTTTGGCTTAACACACAGCTTATATTAAGGCCTGACATTTGCTGGGAACATTGCCATTAAGTCAAACGAAGAACAACATGCACTCGGGACACAATGGACAGGGAGGGATAAGGACCATTCTGCAGACTGACAAACAGGTATTTATACACATGGATAAGATCCCCCTGAGCCTTCTCTTCTTCAGGCTGAAAGTCCCAGCTATCTCAGCCTCTCCTCGTAGGACAGATGTTCCAGTCCCTTCATCATCTTCATGGGCCTGTGCTGAACTCTCTCCCATATGTCTATGTCTCTCTGGGGAGTCCAGAACTGGACCCAGCACCACAGATGTGTCTCACCAATGCTGAGTAGAGGGGAAGGATCACCTCCCTCAAACTGCTGGCAATTCTATGCTTAATGCAGCCCAAGAGGCCTTTGGCCTTCTTTGCCACAGGAGTGCATCGCTGGCTCATGGTCAGCTTGGCATCCACCAGGACCCCCACGACCTTTTCTGTAAAACTGATTTCCAGATGGCCAGTCCCAGCATGTACTGGTGCCTGTAGTTGATCCTCCCCAGGGGCAGGGCTTTGCACTTCCCCTTGTTGAACTTCATGAGGTTCCTGTCAGCCTGTTTCTCCAGCCTGTTGAGGTCACTCTTAACAGCAGCACACCCATATGGTGCATCAGCCACTCCCAGTTTTGTGTCATTAGCAAATTTGCCAAGTATGTACTCTGTCACATCATCTGGATCATTAATGAAGGCGTTGAACAGGATTGGATCCAGTATTGAGCTCTGGGGTACATCACCAAAGACTTGTCTCCAACTGGACTTTGTGCCACTGATCACCACCCTCTGGTGCCCCAGGTCTTTCTTCTTGCCATTCTTGAAGATCAGAGTAACATTTGCTCTTTTTGAGTCTTCAGAAACCTCTCCCAGTCTCTATGACCATTCACAGATAATTGAGAGTGGTCTTGGAGTGACACAACAGCTCCCTCAGCACTGATGGGTGCAATCTATCAGTTCCCATGGATTTTTGTATGTCCAGTTTGCTTAAGTATTCTCTAACCTGACTCTCTTCCACCAAGGGTACATCTTCCTTGCTGCAGACTTTCCCCCTGATATCTGGGTCTGGGATTCCTAAAAGCCTGTCTTGCTGGGAAAGACTGAGGTGGAGAAGGCATGCAGTACCTCAACGTTTTTCATATTCTATGTCACCAGAGCTGCTGCCCCATTCAGCAGTGGATGCACAATTTCTCTAGACTTCCTTTTCCAGGTACCTGTGGAAGCCTTTCCTGTTGCTCTTCACATCTTTTGCCAGATTCTACTCCAGGTCAGCCTTGGCATTCCTAACCCCATCCCTGCAAGATCAGACAGCAGCTCTATATTCCTTGTGGGTCACCTGCCCCTGCTTCTGCTGCTTATACCCTCCCTTATTGTGTCTGAGTTCAGCTTGGAGCTCCTTGCTCACCTGTGCAGGTCTCCTGCTGCCTTTGCTTGGTTTCTTTTCAGGATGGGCCTTTCTTGAGCTTGGAGGAGGTGTTTCTTCCATATCAGCCATCTTGCTTGGACCCCTCTTCTCTCCAGGGCTGTATCCCATGGGGAATGGAGGAAGCTTGCACATGCAACTCTCCCACAAAATGACAATGTCCTCACAAGCCGTATGTGGAGTAGTCTGATGCAGGTGAGCTACTGTATTGCCAGAAAAGCGTTTAACAGGCTGGGAAAAATCTTTCCTGCTTCTTATATACATCTCATCCTAGTCTCTAAACTGGAGGCTGGATAAACCCATTATAAAGATTGTGTTGTAGATTAATATGGGAATTTTGTATGCAGCTTTTACATTAATCGTAGGTATCTAGATCTTGGGACACTACAGAAGTCAGCTAGAGACAGAAAATTAATGCTACTGTCCAAAATTTTTAACCTAGAGCAAAGCCAACTAGTTATTTGCACAATTTGTTCATTCATCAAGGATGTATTTCATAAGAAGAGAGTAGCAGCTTGATGGACCAGAACTAGAAATGTATTCCAGCTATAGGAGACAAGAAGAAAGACAGAGTTATTTGCAAACCATGTGATGGAAAATGTGATGGAAAATGGGGGAAAGGATGTGGAATAAGGAATTCAAATCTAGTACCACTGACAGAAGAGAGGAAAATAAAAGACAATAGATGAAACCCTGTTAGATGAGTGGAGCAGAACTATCTGAAGCTGGAGGGTTTGGAGCAAGGGAGGAATGGAAATTAAAGGAGAGATTCAAAGGGAATTGGAGCACCATGGACACCCAGAACCAGGCTATCTCATGGTCTTTATTTCTTCTGTCTCCTACTGTCCACATCTTGGGTAGCAATATCTTCCCTTGGTCTTTGTAGGCTTTAGCTCAAACATAAACCATTAAATACTTAATACACTAAAGAAATAACTGTAAGTACAGGAATGGGAAATATTACATTCATTTAGGCCATCATGGATTTTCACAGGCTCCTTGTTTGTTTAAAGTGTTCTTTCCAAAATTAATTGTTCCCCTTAAACACAATATTGTTATTCTTTGTTAATTCCATAGTGGAAAATGATTTGCAAGCAATGTTAGTTCTGATTAAGTGGATATACTTACAATCTTTTCAGTTGCTTCCTGATTTAACCAGCTTCTTTTCCATGTTCAGATTAAAAATACAAATTTCCTTTTACCTAATACAAGTTCTACATCACTGATTCTTTTGCAGTAGCTCAACTCTTCAGAGATTCTTGTCAAGAAGTAAAATGAGCAAAACACTTGGAACACTTGAAAGATGCAAATAATCACAGAAAGAGAATGATGTGCATTTTTTTTGAATTTAAATGAGGAGTACTGTGTGGCAAAGTGGTAAAACATTTGAGTCACCTCGTGGAATGGGTAAGCAATTCCATACATGTAAATTGTTTAAATGCCAAGGGCCATTGCCATATCTGGTTTTTTAATTTTATTTTTTTTTTTCTGTAATAATGCAATGATGAAAGTGATTCTCAGCTAGTGTTTTGTAGGTCAAAATAATCATAAAATTAAAAGGTGCCTCTGAAAAAGCTCAGGATACACAAGATCACTGATATGAAATGAAAACTAGTCTATAAAATGGTTAATAAATCCCATTATTAGGATTAATTTTATGTTGTATTTTATCAACATTTTGAAAGCAAATATTAACTGCTGTTTAATTACCATATTACAGTATTTTCAGTAACATCCCAAAAGTAAATAAAAATTGGTTGTCTGCCTATAGTATTTGCACACTCAAACAGTCCAATTTTCAACACTGTTTTAGCAGCTTTGGTTCAATTACTTTTTCCATTTTCACACTGATATTTTCCATGATGGTTGTTAGCCCAACAGAGCATTTTTTCCCCTGTTTGAATTAACCTGGTTAAATTAATTTTAAGTTATTAGACTGTAAAGAAAAAAATATATATTTTTTCTAATTATAAAACTCTGTAGTGTTTGGCTTGAATCCTGCATGGTAAATTGTGTGAGGAACCTACAGCTATGCAACAGCACTATTTTCTGGTTAGGAGCTTTGAAAAATGGTTTCAGATGTAAACTTTATAACACCCAATCTTGTAGATATCTCTGAAATGTAAAGAAAACATTCTGGTTAAGAAAAAAATAGGAATAAATTTAGCATTTTTATAGTTGTTACAACTTGAAAAGAAACTAAGATCTGCTACATGTGTATTTTTAATTTACTTTAATTTCCTACTCCAATAGTTTTGATTTTATGTCTGATTTTCACATCTGCTCTATGAAAATGTTCTGTTTATCTTCTACCCTCTCCAGATGTAGTATCTGTATTTTTCAAACTGAGTTTTAAGTGTTTGTTTTAGCATAAAGAATGTTTGTTTCTAGAATATTCAGGAAGAACAGTCAAGCTGGACAGCTATGAGTTCAGACACCACAATTCCTGTGTTTTTTTAAATATTACTATGTCTGAATATTTTTTTTTAAATATGCTATACACGCAAAGATGGTTTAAGTCATCATTGTATAACTAAAATAGTAATTGTTGATGTGTAAGAATAAAGAATGTGTGTATTGTGTCTTGAGGTCATCAAGGAGATTCTTTGCTTATCCTTCTTTTCTTTCTGTTCCTCTTTATCTGAGTTCCCCAATAGTCTAAAATGTATTCTTCAGCTCCTTGTATCCTGCCTCCACTGCAGAGTATGATAGTTTGCGTCCCAGCTCCATTATAGGATATAATAGCTTCTCCCAGGCGTGATCAGAAAGTATTAGGAACATATACATTTAAAGCAAGGTTGTTGCACAGACTACTCCATCCCTTTTGTTTTTGGCAGGACTGAACAAATATCCTAAGTGTATCTTATAGTATGATGTGGAGGTACTCAAACGCTTCCAGCCTCCAACGGTAGGCTGACATAAGAAAATTATTTTTCTGGATCAGACCAAAGGTGTGTTAGCCCTTCAGCCCGTCTTTAAGAAAATAGGAGATACTTAGGGAAACACCAAAGAACAGGAGAAGTATTTAAGGTTATTTTCTCAGGCTGCCTTCCTCAGTATTAACAAACTTCAGTCAAGAGATTCCTGAGTAAGATTAGGTAACAATGGATCGTATCATGCAAGCCCAGTAAATCAGGTTATCATGAACTCTAGGTTTTCCATACTGCCTTTTATTGCAAACCCAAGCAAGTTTAAAGGCTGATGAAATGGTTTCATGGGCTGGTTTCATAATGCTTGCATGAGGCAAATTTTGTGTAACAGGCATACATCTTTAAGGCTCATGTTTAAAAGTAACATGCCACCCACAACCACTCCCCCATTCCTCACCCCCAGATTTGTTTTGACTTGAGCCAGGTGGGGATTTTTACATTGAGAGACTGAGAGAGGAGGCCATATTCCCTCCATCACAGTCACCTACGTTGTTTCATTAAAAAGTATAAGCTCCAGTTCAAACTTCTCATTAAGTGACATTAAAATATACTACATATTGAGTCATTGTTATTCCTGCCAAATTAAGCATTTTAGTATTTTTATGCTATTTAGTGGATTCTAAGTTATGGGCAGAAAGGAAAAAGAATAGGTAAACTTTCCTTTTGTCAGACATGAAGCAAAACCAAAACCCAGCTAACCCCATGCCAATTCTTTGGGCCTAGAAACTCTGATCTACTTCTTTAAGTATATTTGTAAAAAAAAGGATATTGGATTGCTTATAGTATATTTTCAGTGACTGCTGTTAGGTCGTGGGGCATGTATTCTTGGAAACTTTATGTTAGACAGGAGACAATTTTCCTTTGATCATGTGATATAGACTCCCAAAAATAAATTCCTCAATCTGTGCTTCAACAAAGGTCATTAAATTCATGGTCATTCTGAGCCCTGCAGCTCAAAAATATTTCCTTCGTGAAACTATAGCCTTTTTTCTACTACACAACTTCACATTTTTCATCTATATGATAGCTATCTCTGAATTTAAATAAACTATTAACACTGTTTGCCATTCTTCCCCAGAAGTAACATGAGCTTGTAGAGCAAAATGCTGGCTTCAGTGTCTATATTTCTATGTCCAGTTTTAATAAAATGACTACATAACTTCAATAAATAGTTTCTTAATGTGTGTCTAGCATTCCCGAAAAGTAACGAGTCAGGCAAAAATTAATAGCACTCTATAAAAAGCGTGAAATGGAATTAAGATGTTTGGTACAGGAACTGTTACTAACAAACGTGATTTGTCTAATTTGCACATTTGATTTATTGATGGATAAATCAGATGTAAGAGAGATATGGTGAACTGAAATGGATGAGTAAACCCTCCAGTCTCTATATGTGTCTAACTTCATGGCCTGTGTTTATTTAGGAGGCTAGTCCAGAGAATATAAAGTTGTTTTTCAACATTAAAATGCGTGGCTATAATATAAATGTTTGATGGATTGCAGACTTGTTTGATTTGCGCAGGAGGCAACTATCTGCATTCGCGTGGGAGGATGACAGTGCGTATCGCTAGGCCAACAAGGAAAGCTTCGGCACCCCTGTGCCTGCAACACTTTTCTGCTCCATGAGCAGCTGAACTGACTCCTGTATGTCAGCATACAGGAACTCCCACGTTATCTTCCAGTAATGGACAAAATGCCTCTAACTCAGGTCTCCTTTGTAACAGTGGAGAGAAAAGATTTCAGCCCACTTGTAGGCATCCCTTCCCATTAGATATAATGTGTGCACATCCTCTCCCACCTCTCCTCCTTCTCTCGCCCCCTCAACCCTAGAAAAATCAGACCCCAAATGCTAGTAAACATGTATGTATCATCTGTCATTTTTGGATGACAAATTTCTGTGAACATTTTTAGAAAAGTAGTAAAGAGTTACAAAAAAAAAAAAAAAAAAAGACAGTTAATTTTCCTAATACAATATTTCTCAAAACAGACTCTGGAGGAAAAAAAAAACAAACTCTTTTCTCCCCTCCATTGTTGCAGAAGTGGAAAGGTTGATATAAAAAGCATGAGGCCCCTGAGACCACAGAATTAGAATCAGAGTTAGAATCTCAGATAGAATCATAGAGTGATAGAATCATAGAATCATTTAGGTTGGAAAGGACCTTTAAGATCATAGAGTCCAACCGTTAACCTAACACTGCTAAGTCCAGCACTAAACCATATCCCTAAGCACCACGTCTACATGGTGAAGAAATTTTTCCTAATATCCAATCTAAACCTCCCCTGGCACTACTTGAGGCCGTTTCCTCTTGTCCTATCCCTTGTTAAAACATATACCGTTTCTTCTTTCTATCATTCTGGCCACAGCTAAACTAAGGGATCAGAAACATTTGCACACTCTTGGCTCTAGCCCCATCTTTGCTTTGCATTAGCACAAAACTATGTACCTATGTCCTTTTCCCATGGAAAGGAAAGACAGGTATTTGTTAAATAGCACCTGCATTATATTATAATATATACTAGAAAGTAGCTGATCTTGATGAGCAAAGAAGCAGGACCTCAAAGAATATTAAGATATACACTAGCCGGCCAGTGTAATTGCAATCTTTTTTCCCTCCAGTAATAATTTGTGTAGAAGAGATATTTGGCAATTGAAACATTGTCATCTTAGCATCTTGTTAAAGAAAGAAAGGTGGGTGGTAATAGAAAGAAATATTTTCTGTGATACAACTGAAGTAGGTAAAATTTCTGTGGTCAAAGACTGACTTATCCATGGTGCTTGTAGGTAGGAAAGGAAGAGAAAAAGTGGGAAAGAAGCAGCCCTGTGATGAAGGTAACTGATACTGTGCTTAACATTGCCAAACACGGCTTCTAATTCTGAGCACTTCATCTCAAGAAGGGCATGGCTCAGTCAGAAGTTGCCGCGAGGACAGTTTAAACTAAGGATCTGAAAAAAAAGAGTGTTAAAAGAAACAAAAGCAGGCATTTTGAGAGAGAAAAAAAGAAAATAATGTTATTAAAAAAATTATAAGCTTAGGGATATTTAAAAACTGAGGAATACTGACAATCCTCTGCTTATGGATAAGTGGTTCAAATAAGACATTAATGAAAATTCACCTTCTCCAACACATCCTGCCAGTGAAAAAAAGGAAACCAAGGCCTTTATAGAAATCTGTCTGCAAGTGGAACAAAAAAGAACTTGATATAGCTCATTTCATGTTTTTATTGTAGTATTTTGCTGTTTGTTTTTTTTTTTTTAATCGAAGTTATTATTTACAATAACTAATGATTTACTAATGGTTTTACAAGGAAATTTTGGAATTGTCCTCATTCAATTTATTTAGATTATATCTGTCTGAAATTATGTAGAGTAATCTGACTTAAGGAAGGGGAATAGAATGACTAAACCCTCAAAATCTTTATTTTTCTATTCTCTTGCATCATTCTGATGACTCTCTGAACTTTCACAGGACCACACATTTCCCATGGCTGGCTCAGGGCTTATGAGACCTATGTTGTCTTAAATATCACTTTGAGTGATAGTTTGCTTGAAAGATAACATCCCACTATAAAGTGTAATACCAATAAAATGTTTGTGATCCATAAAAACAGGAAGAAAAAAACTCTAGCCTATCTGCCTGAAAACAGCAGCCCATTTCCCCCAAAAAGTACAAAATGAAATTGGAAATATTCACTCCTTTTTTCTAGGAGTATTAGTGACAAAAAATCAAGTGGACTAAATCCTTTTCTGAATCCCTCCTCTTACCCAGTTTATTTCAGTCCTCAGCTATTTTTACAATATTCCCTTCAGTTGCTCACATGAGAAGAAAGATTTCTTTTGCTACTGGACTCCTAGAGTAGTTAGAAATTTTACTACTAAACTACATCACAATCCAGGTGATTTTCCAATGCTTTCTTGGCTCTGCCATAATAGATTTTATCAGTGATGTAGCAGTAATGTTATACAGACCATCTGATGAAAGGTGAGATCTTAAAGGGGAAAAATACAGCAGTTTACTCTTACAAGCATGACTAAATATTACTGAATGCACATGGATATCCGTTAATTGAGGTGCTACCATTTTACACAATGCATTTTCAAAACAGAAGACCCTAAAACCTTTTAAATCAGGCTCTATTAACAAAGTTAGATGCCAAAAATCAATGCACTTGGAAAAAAGAGTACAGAAAGAAATGAAATGGTGCTGTCAGAAGCGCTTGCTTTTAACAAGGCCGTAAGCAGCTCTAGGAATGAACTCCAACAGAAGTTTTAAATCTGAAACCCTGCAAATGGCATCTATGAATAAGGTTGTGAAGAAGGGTATGTTTGGATGGTTTTCTTATTATTTATCTTGAATATTACAATAGTAGAATTTAAAAGCTCTCTGAAGCCATTGTGTCATCTCAAAGCAAGAAAAAGCAGTGTGTTTATATTACCGCATTGTTTAATGCACTGTGTAATAAAGAAAATAGCTTTGACTTTTTAAGATTGTTTTTTGTTATGGGTTTTTTTGTTATTTTGGTGGGGTTTTCTTTTCTCCAAAAGATGGTCATTGTGTCTGGTTTAAATCAACTTAATGCAATCTGAACAGATTTGGACTTCTGATTAAAACCCAACCTAAAATGTTGTGTTCAGACACGAGAATAACAGGAACAGAAGGAAGGACAATAGAAACAGTAATTAAGAAAGCACTGTTCCCATAATCTCCAGAAGAGTTTCAAGTAACAATTTAAGGTTATTGTCCCTGGTAGATAGGAAAGATACCAGAGATATTTCTAACTCAAAGGAGTTACAAAGTTTGAGGGGTTTATACTGTTTATTTGTATGTTTAATTTTATTCCTTGTTTCACTTCAGGTTGTAATATATTCTTTTTGTTCTAAAAGAATTTTGTTAATTAATATGTTTGGAGTGCTTGAATTAGTAAGAAGATACTTTTTTTTTTTCTGGGTTTGGGTATGAAAAGAGCAGGTAAATCTCTCTCACATAGATGAATATAGTGTAAAATGCCCAAACTTTACTGTGCTCAATCCAAAACTGGAAAAAATAGAGCTAGATTAACAATTTTTTTCTTTTTTTCAATATGACTCAACTGCTTTTAGATTGGAATAAGACTGCTGTAGTGTGCTCTGTAAATATATCAGCTTGGGTGTGTACTAATTTATGCATCTCATCCATTGTAGCTGTTTCAGTTACTTGGCAAAGTGGATGCTATGCAAATTTACAGTCCCCATCATCTCATTGATCAAGAACACAAGGGGATACAGGCTAGATTTAAGCAGAAGGTAACACCTTTATTAAGCTAATAGTGGGGAGGGACAGTTTCTGATAATGATTCGATGCTATTCTACATGCATCCTATCATATCAAAAATTCCACTGCTGTAATATGAACATTATTGATGTGTCAAAGGAATTTCTTAATGCATTCAATTACAAATGGTTAAACATCAGTTATCTTTTGTGCACAAAAATTTCTGACTACAGTCTGCTTCCATTTTTTTTTTTTTTTTTTTTTTTTAGAGGTTTATTAACAGAACATTCCCGTTATGGTAGTGAGGGATATTCCATGTGTAATCTGTTTAAAATAAACATTTTCTTTTAACACTCACTTTAAACATTGCGGGAGGCAGAAGATTTTTTTTTTTCTTACTTTCAATGGAATGTAGAAAACCCCAGTTATACTCAAAAGTTAAAAATCACTGTTGTCAGAATTGTAATTTTTGACTCTGAAAACTGACCTGAAGGTCTTTCCACATATTTTCCACACCAACATTTTTTTTCCTTTTTTTTTCCTTTCTTTTTCATTACAGTCATATTTGTATCAATACAAAACTTACATTATATACTTCTAGTGAAGCAATGAGTACCAGAAAGAGTGTAAGTAACTTAGCAGGGTTATTGGGGTCTATCACTAACAATCACATTTTGCCTAGACATTCAACATCTTGATAAGATCTTTTAGAACCGCAGGGAGAATGTACTCTCCTTCCAAAAATACCTCATTCTTTGCCATTATCAAATACTATTATTTTACACTCGTAAGTTTCGTTAGCACCAGCATAACTACACATAATAACATTCCGCTGATGAAGGCACAGTGTGTGTTCATTTAAAAACAGCAAGAACTCTACAGTAATTAAAGAATCCTTAGTCTTTCTATTGTCCAAAAACCTCCTGAGTAAGGAAAATAAAATTCTCTATCTCATCACCTGGCCTTACCACTGTGTATGTGAGTTCATGTTCTTCTTCCCAGATGTTTTCTTCAGTTGATTTATCACGTTTAATGACTACTCTCACTGCATTTTCTTCTGAGGCTTGTATATACATAGATACTCAATTTATATTAACAAACACATATGTGAACAGATCTACACAAACCTGGAAATACCCAAGTTCAGAGGCATTACATTTCCATCAAAAAGCGAATCTCTATGCATCTGATTTGTGTTCATACTTAAGAATAAGTCTGAACACTTATATAATCCAAATTTTATTCAGATTCTTAAGAAACATTTAAGTCTATAAATATTCTCTTCTCCTATTTCATTGTCTTTATATAATATTGTCCTGGCCGAACCATCAAAAGAGATTATCAGTTCCAATAGTCTAACATCTCTATAATTTCAAAGAAATGTAATCTTATGAATATCTTTTCTCCTTATTTAAATCAGGTATAACAACCTTCTTCTCTGCAGGTGAGAAAAAAGGAATTCTGAAGTACCAGTTTTGAAAGGTCAGATATTCGCAAGTGAAGGTCAATTGTGGTAGTCTAGTTACTAACTCTGTTCATACTTTTCAGGCCAAATACATCATTTGAGAATTAGTCAGTGATAGTTATTCAAATTTTCAGCTTGAGTCGTTAAATATGTAAAGGAAAATTCAGACTTTTAAGGAGACATAGCAGATAAAAGTATGAAAATGGTAACAGAAATAGAATTGAGGGGAAAAAGAATAATACATTAGCTTTTGATTTTTTGTTTTCCTTGCTCTGGTCTGATTAGGAAAATTTTTGAAATACTGCTACTCAAAGGATGAGAGAAAATGAAATAAGGCAGACCAGATACTATAAAGATCAGTATTGCAAGTACATTTATTTGGATTAAATTAATAATCTTTAGGTCAAATGGGGTTTGGGACTCATTTTAAATTTTTTAAAATTCCCAGAGTAACATATGATAATTAGTAGAGTATGCAAACAATTGATTTTACAAATTACTGTGTGACACAACAGTTTAATAAACAGGACCTAAAGTGTTTCCATATGTTGTAAAGCTCTGCACCAACAGCATTGAACAGCCTCACATTCAGCGTGAGCCCCAGCCACATTAACAAACTGAGACCTAAGGTCAAGCCTCACTGAAATTTAGTAGAAGAGAGACCCAGTTCTTTTGTGGGTCTTGTAGAGTATATCCAGGAAAAAAAGATTCCTCTCAGGGTTAGCCACAGAAGATGACATCTAACATGCTTTCAATGATGAGTTTTATATGGATTGTCTGGTCCTTCCAATTCCTCCTAAGAGTTTGGACAATTTTTGCAAACAACAGCTAATTACGTGCCTAACTGCGCTGTTCTACAAAAGAAGCTCCTTACTTTGAGCACATATATGCCTGCTTGAGTATGTAAACCCAGGGCAGTGAGTAGGAAAAATACAATAGGTTAACTTTTCTTCTTTACACGAGATACCAATGCCTGAAGACTCTTAGTGGCATTTACATGGCATGAAATAGCAATCCATTTCATATTTTCTTGTTCTTTTAAGCAATTCATAAAAAACCCCAGTTTCATAAAGATATGAATGCTATTTTCTTTATTACCTAAAAGAAGTGCATTTCTCCTCTGTATTAAGGAGGAGAAAACAAACAGATTATGTATTTCTGCAAGAGTATAACTGAAATTTAAAAGCAGCTAAATAATTTATTTACCAGATCTGATAGCTGAAGTTACTGAAGCAAGTAAAATTTAATTTGGAAGTAAGACTTTTCAAGAATTAAACTTACAGAATTTTAACATAGAGATTATATTGAAACTGAGGGATGTGGTGCAACTGAGGGACATTATACTGACAGATATGGTGCATTGTAAATCTAAATGAACTTTGTATATCAAAACATCCCTAGTACAATCCAAGTTCATTTCATCATTATATTCAACAGCACAATGTTATGGTCTGCTATCCACATGATATTAGGTGTTCATCAGTATGTCCAGAAGGGGAATGGGAGCAGCTATTTCCAGCAGACACTATTCTAACAACTAATACTCATTCTTGTGACATAGTCAAAATATCTTCTGCCCTGGAAAATACATGTTTTCTAGGTTCCCACCTGGACTGGAAATGAGAACAGTTTTCATCAGCTTGCTTCACCTGAGGGCTTCTTGTATGTGCATGCGTGTATTTTTTTTTCATGTGTGACGACGTAAGGGTTTATGTGGGAATATTGCTTGCCTGCAATTTGTACAAACCGAGTTTCTTTCCACAGCCACAGCAGGAGAACGGACAGTAATAAAGGTCTTAATAAGTCACGTAAAATGGTTTCTCTCAGTTCAAATGGTTTTGATACAAATGTGAAACAGTTGACATCAGCTGAATTTCTCTCCTATTCACGAGGGAATATGAAGAAAGTTAGGCCACATATTGGCAGTCATATATCCGTGCTCTCAAAAAGTTAACGCACAGATATCATTGTAAATAATTACCAGGACTTCAAAAGACTGTAAACCTTATGTTAAGACTTCTATACTTAACTTCATTCACTCGACAAAAGTTTCAATGTACTATAGATTGTGCCAGATTTCTATTTTCTGTAGTGGAAACTGGGCAGTTTACACTAGCTAATGCTCTGACTGAGATTATTGATAGTGTATATTAAAGATATTTCTGTATACATATGTATGTATACACATATATATATAAAAACATGTTAACTCAGGATTTGCCAAGAAGTAGCTAATCTGAGGATTGACCATCATGTATTTCCTACACATATATCAGATAAACAATTTTCTTTTCCAGAATCGAAACAGATCACTTGTGTTCCCTGACAAGCCTAAAAGTCAAAGTCTGTTAAGGTAGTTCCAATGTACTCAAGAAAATATTTTTTTCTGCATACTTGTGTAGTAGTTTCTTTAATCCAGTGCCCATTTCACAGCTGAGTTACAAACTCCGGAGCCGGTTACAAGGGAATACTGAGGGACTTTCATTTACACTGCCACCAGACATAACTTTAATGCTGTTCTTGCATTTAACATCTTTCATCAGTTTACTGGAGCATGAGTCCTATAGTGTACCTCATTGAACTTACCACTACCTAAGATAGAAATACATTTACAGAACAGCTCTCAAGAGATTAAAATGGAAAATCAGTTCTTTTATTGCAGATGTACTAATTTATAATGTAACATTGGTATAAGCTTTTCCATTAACTCAGTGAACACACTAATACCGAAAAGGATGTGAATTGAGTTGCTTCTCCCCCTCCCCCATCTTCGCTGGATATCTATTTCTGTAGCATAATCAGCTTTCAAAGCAAATGTTTTGCAATAACAGTAAATGATAAAATTATTTTAGAAAAAATAATTGAAAGGTATGTTTCAGAGTCAAAGGGATTACTTTCACTATGATATAGGAAAGCAAAGCTTTAATTGGAAAGATTTCATGTAGCTCTCCTTTCAAGCCAGTTCTTGGTAACATAAAACATTTGCATACATTTCATCTTACATTGACCTAAGTCAATTTTTTCTGGTAAACCTGATTCGAGATGAAGTCTCAACAGAAATTAATGGGGAGAATTTGCAAAGACAGGGGAATTTTCCTTTTTTTTTTTTTTTAATGAGAGATTAAATGACAGATTAAATGAGAGATTGAATATCTGGGGAGTTAGTATTGCAAATCACTGGAAGGCAATAAAGTAAACAATTAGTAATTTGTAGTTACAGTATAATATTCATCCAGTCCACTGGACAGTTCAGAGGAGCTATCTGAATTTTTTCTTTAGAGATTATTTTTTCTGGAAATGTGATTTAACAAAAATTAAAACCAAAACAAAACAGAAACAGCAATTTGTTAGGTTTATTTTTGTTTGAACTCTTTCATATAAAATAAGATTCCTATTTAATTTTTACTTTAGATTGCACTTTGTAAACAAGGAGTGAGGTTCAGCAATATCACCCTCAATCCTTTTTTATTTTGTATTCACACACTATCTTTTTGGTCTGGAAAATGGACAACTAAACAAGATAATCTGTGAATGCTTCTACTTTCTACTTGTTTCTCCTTCTCTTACTCCTAACTACTTGGAAAAGAGTTGGAACAAAAAAAAATCTTTTTTTTTTCTTTTTACTTTTGTAAAAATATCCTTCAAATTTCCATTTAAGATTTTTTTTTTTTTTCACCCTTCATTATTTAAAAAACAGTTCTCTAGGACAGCTTTGATTTCTCTAAACTTCTGTGGTACGAATACCAGATAAATGTACCAGCAAGAATTGTTCAAAATTATCCTGTTTATTAGCTGAAAAGGCAGGAATAGAATTATGTAACCCGATTAGAAAATGGCTTTAGAATGTTAAATATATATTCATGGATTTTATCTTTATTCTGAAAATAAACTTCACTTATAGCTAAAAGCTAGTCATTTTTGGTATGAAAATAAGGAATAGAATTTAAATGGATATTTAAATTTTGCAAAAAAAGAAATGTAATAACAGTGTGTAATAATGTGGTAATATCATGTTAATTTGTTTTTTTTTTTTTCTTTTAAATTGTGACAAGGTAGATTACACACGCCAATTTTTTTCAACATTTTCATTTTGTCTGAAGAAAATGAGACAATTTTTCTTTCTGTTTTTAAGCTCATAATTTTAAGCCTGAAAATCAAACTGTAAACCTTTGATCTTTACACATTTTCCCATTCTGCTTGTGGAACATGACTGATACAAGATTGACCATGACATTTAAGGGAAAAAAAGTTAAAAATATATTATAGCTGCCTCTCACAGTGCTAGCCCACTAAAGAATTATTTCTTTTGGTGACCAGCTGAGAACTTGCTGGTCTTTTGAAGCAAACAAAACTAAAATCCCCCCAAATATAGTAACTTGATAGACAAGGCAACAAATGCTGATAATAACACTTACAAGCAACCTTTAAAGAGAGATTTTTCCTGCTTCTGGCCTTTTCTTTACATGACGATTTTCACTGAATTTTGACTTTTACACATAAAAAGTGAAACTGCTATTATATTCCTCTGTTACATAGCAGAACATAGCAGAGTGGCAATCTTGTTACATTCTCCTTAATATCAGAGAATTATGTTGAAACATCAATCAAATGACCCTCCATGTTAGTCTTCTACCTTTGAAACAAAATAAAAAATATTTTGATATAATATCAAGTAAGAATGTTTGAAGAAAATTTTTTTTTTTGTGGTTTTGTTTTTTTCTTTTTTTTTTCTTTTAACAAAAAAAAAGTCTTTATAAAAAATATTTTGAATACAGACCGGTTCCAGACAGATTTAGCCAAAACTGTCTAAACAAAAAATCTCTAACGTTTTGGGTTGGAATCTTTATAGGCTGAAATACCTTATTCTGCATGAAAGCCGTTTGACTGAACTGAACAGCAAACGGCCTCTGTTGCCATAAGGATACAAACAAACTGAAATGAGTTGCAGTTATCCAGCACTGTCGTTCCCTTAATTCCTTTTGAAAAAAATGGTAATGTCTCATAACTGACTAAGAAAGAAATTTCAGCAGATCAATAAAAATGCATCAAAGTAATAACCACAGCTTCTATACAGAATTAAGTGAAGAAAAATAAGGCACAGCAACACAGATAAAGTTTTTCTATTGAAATATTTTCACAAAGCCAGTCTTCCTTTGATACTTGTCACTATGCCATCTGTGAGGTGATATGAGAGACTGTAGTTTATTATATTATTAGCTTTCAGAGTGCTAAATTGGTAAGAGTAATCCATAGCTTAAGCAAGAGAAATTAAATTTTTTATGTATCTTATTCTGCTTGGTGGCTGAGAATCAATTTCACTGTGAGACAATAGATACTAGGACAAGATCCAAAATGTTTAAAAGGAATCTTTGAAAGAATAGAAAGGCAAGTAGATAAAATTTCTCTTCAATAGAGACTTTTTTCCTTCCCCAATGGAGAAATTTTTCCTCAATGGATGAAGTTTTTCCTGCCTCATTTTGACAGTTTTCAGATCTTTTACTTATTTGGTGATTTCACCAAATGGTTATTTATGTAGAAGACAATTATAATTCAGCAAAATATCGCTACTAGCAATTACCAGTTTTACTTACAGATTCTATAGGCACCTGCACAATTGCTGTCACGAATAATAACCTTATTCATGTGGCATTTCAGATACTGTCTTTATCATTTCTTGACAAATCTACTTTCTATGTAAAACTACATTCATGTGTCAATACATTTTTATTTCAAGTAATAAAAGAAAGTTAGAAGGATTAGTAAACCAAGTACTTAAAACGAACTTGAGAAGCAACATGAACTTGTAGTCTTTACTTGTGGATTATTAAGTTTATATGCTTAACCAAAAAGCTCTGGTTTCTTCTTCTGTTTTGTCTTTGCCAAGGCAGCAAACAAGTTGCGAAAGGTGCTACTGAGTTATCAAGAATAAAACTGGAATACCCTATCCTTGAAAAAAACATATTTTTTCACACTCTATTAGATTTTTTTTTCTCCTTATTTTATATTATCTCAAGTAAAAGTCTGCTCAACTCTTCACGTGCATATGTAGCACACAGTGCTTCTAAAACAGTAAGCCGTGAATTTAGAATGAGTCCATTTATTGCAATGGCTGTCCTGGCAATCTTTTCCAGAGTATGGTGAATATATGTTATAAAATAGTCATTACATATTTGGATAGAATATTAATATCCTTAATGTTTAAACCTGAATAAAATGTTAACACGTACACATAACATTCTGCACCTTGTCTGCACTGCATCCAGACACTTTGGATGGCTTCCTTAAAGTCAGAAAGAAAACCATGCTCCTTTTCCTTTACAACTGGTCATTCTTTTTTAAGCATTTTCCCAGGTGTCAGGTATGGCATACAGATATGGCAGGATATACAGCGTGTTTAGTCTGATTTTTTTAGTGCCATTGAGCACTAAACTGGTGAAGAAATGAGTTAGAGGCTGCCACGAGGTCTTTGACTGACAAATGACACAACATTGATTTAAAAGAATAATTTCAACCTGCTCCATTATTATCCTGGCCTGGCTAGACCCCTGGAAGAGGTTATCCTTTGATGGAGAGAATTGCTGGCTAACACAGGTATACTATGACAGGTGGCTACATTGGGGTTATGTTAATCACCCCACATGCACTTTTTTCAATAGAAATATAAGAAGGGCAAATAAAATGTTTTGGGGAAGTACAGCCCACTGGGAAAGGTGGCCAGCTTGGTTTTTGTTACTTAAGTTCTCTGCTAAAATAAAAAGGGCCTGAAATGAAAGTGTGTGATATAGTGGCTTTTGGTCTTAGTTTATAGATGGAACTTAACTGTAAAATAAAGAAAACTGTCTGAATATGTATGTATCATGTCATACCAAATTAGAGCAAAAAAAGATGAAGGAAGAGAGAAACAGATTAGAGTACAATAATATTTGTTCTCTGTTTTTGGAGTTGTTTCCTATTTTAATTCATGTGTTGTCTTTATTAGTGTTTACTTTGACTGTCTGCTAGAATGGTTTATCAAAACTTTCAAAGAAAAAATATTCCATCACAGATCCCATCTATCCTTGCAGTATGTCCACAGGGCCTTTCAAGCAAGACTTGCCAAACCACCCTATTTTCTTGGTGCAGGTGATACTGAATGGGAACAGAGGAAGGTAAAAAAGGGCTGGTAAAAAAAGGCCACTGAGGTACAATCATACTGTATCTAAGTGCTTCAGTGTCCCATAGTGTGCAGAAAGCCCGTGGATTTTTTTTTTTCCCACAGCTACTCTCCGGTAATATTGTCCTGTGTTCAGGCCTTTTATGTACCTGCAAGTCAGAAGTATGGCTGGGCAATGAATTTAACCTCAAGCTATCTGCAGTGCAGCTGATACAGCTTAGATAGAGTCAGATGATGCCCAGAAGTATAATAAGACATTAACTGAATCCCGGGGGGGGGGGGGGGGGGGGGGGGGAGATAAAAGGAATGTACTGTGTTGCAGAAAGAAGTGAAAAGTCTGGTAAGAGACTCATTAAAAGAATTCTGGCCCATTGAATTAGATAGAGCTGTGCAGGAAAAAAGGGCTGGTGAGAGACCGTAGGAGTGGAGGGGGTGGTTGGCTGCATGGGAGGAAAAGACGGGGAGGTCAAGAATGAGAGGTTCTGGATATTCCAGAGAAGCATACAGAGTCTGCAGTATTTAACCAAATTAGACCTAGATTTTTACTTTAAAAGTCAGTACTTTTGAAATTCCCAGCCATTTTTGCCAAATCTAAATTGTTTATATGGTTTAAATAATGTTTCAAGAAGCATGCAGGTCTTAGGGTCCATACATCCCAACATCAGAAAGCAGAAAGTCCTCACCAGGTAGCAACATAAAAGTAAAACTTCTCTGCTCTTGTGTGGAGGGGTGATTGTTGGTTTTCTGATAATGAATACTGGATTTTTATTTTATCTTCCTCTTTTCTTTGGGAAAAAAAAAAAAGAAGTCTTTTATTCAAGCAGAAATTTTTAGGACAGTGTTGACAGTCATTAATACAACCGGGTTAAGTACAACTGGGTTAAGATCTGTGGATTCAAATGTCATTTGAATCTATGCTTATGTAAAACACCTCAAAAGCTAGAAAAGTAAATTCTCCAATTCTCTAAATTCTCCAATTCTCTAACACTCAAAATCCTTTTCCTATTCTTTTCTTATTCATACTGTGTTAGAAACCCGTACTCAAATTTGATTAAATGTTTGTGGAAGCAAGAACAGAAGTATGAAACTATAGAGAAGCAGCCTGGAGATGACTCAGGAGATTAAGGCAGTGCTACTTAAAGAGAAACAACCAGGCTATTTTAATAAAGACCTGACAAATTATTTATTTAGGCAAGGATGAAGAATCTAAAAAAGCTAGTTACCATTTTACGTTTAGTTTAGAAAGTTGGTAAATTATCAAAAAGTAGCTGAAAATCCTATAATAATTTGATAACTTCCAACATTTATACTAAAGACAAATTCTTTCAAACCATTGGCAGTTTACACTATTTACAGAATTTCTTAGAAGCAGATGAGTGATTTCTAGATCAAAGGCATAGCAAAGGTGGGGATTAATTCCACCCAGCTTTAGCTATCTACAAATGTCTTTTGGAAGTTACTTATCCTATATAAAGCTTCAGGCACCTATGCATTCCATTGTCTGTGGCAATGCCCTTTTTAGTCTCTATTGGCATACAAAAATCTGAACTACTAGATAAGACTAAATGACTTAAATTAAGTGGTTAAAAGTAAACTATTCCCAGCCCAGGCTGCTGCAACAGTTAGAAAATAAATAAAAGAAATGGATAAATCAGTCTAGCTAAAAAGGTTGATTTTGAAAAGAAGTCACGCTGTCCCCAGTCATAAATCACTCTTATAATCCACAAGAGTTCTACTGAAATCAACAGAAGTTTACAGCTATAAGTGATATCAGTGTGATATAAATTAAACATAAAGGTCTTACCTAGTTTAAATGACAAACAAGTGCCTAACTAATGTTAGGGTCTTATAATGGCATAATGCAATTTGAATGTTAATTGATTAGTAGATTGTATTGGACAAAAGTATTTAGTGATTTATTGCAGTGTTCTTTGATTAGATTTGTTACATTTCCAAGAAGGTTTTTTTAAGTGAATCAGTTTTTTTAAAAAATTATATATAACAGAAATTATATCAACTGTTAAATCTATATAGTGCAGAACAAATCTTGTAATTTTGTAATTTTTGTAATTGTAAAACGTAAAATTTCATTGTAATAAGACAATGAAAACTGTTTATATAAAACCACAGCTTTTAAATACAATGATGCTAATGCACTCTCCTGTAAAAAACACAGAAAAAAGTTACATTAAAATTCTATTTGTATTAGACATTCCTGTCTCAATATAGCTTGGATGATTATTTAAGGTTAAAAATAATGCTATAATTTCTATATTTAAAAACCTCCCATGAAGGAACACATGTAAAAGTCTTAATGTGCCATTTCATCAAATTTTGGATTCAGAGGTTTGGGATTAATTCTAAGAATCTTATTCTGCAATTTTTTTTTTTCCTTGAGGTTTGAACACCTGAAATTGCTAATGAAGCATCAACACTAGTCCAGCTTTGATGATAAATGCTACTGAAAACAGTAAACCAAGGCCTTTTTGGGGATAAAATACCCCTGAGTCCTTAAGACCCAAGTTCTAATTGCATGTAAACATTCAGATTGCCATGTCTATCTTAATCTGTGCTAAATGAACAGCTGTACATACCAATTAATGTGAATATTAATTCAGTAATACTATATTTTTTGTTATATCTGAGACAGGTGTATTATATGGGTAGGATTAGTTTAGATTAATGTTAAAGGTATGAAATATAAGCATCCACAACATTGCTCAGATTATTATTATTTCTACAAGTTTTAATTTTAACATTATACAATGTAGTATTTTGGTTTTAACTTTGCTAACTTTATACAGAAAGCTTCACAGAGGAAATTTAATGTTATCTCAGATTAAGAATGTACTGAGAAACAAGGTAGATTCAAATTTACAATAGCAGGATTTTAATTTTCAATTAGTACCTTACACTAATTAAATGTTACTTAATTTATTTCTGTAGGTTGTGTGCTTTCACCTGTGCTGCTCTTCCTTCATTTTTTAACCTTATCTGCAGCACAACAGAGAAATCATCTCACTTTAAGGTTTTTATTTAACTTTTCTTTCTTAGAAGATAGAATTTAAATTAACTGTAACTAATGTCTCTACATTTCTATTATGTCAAATTGAAATTAGTCTTAAAAGATAAGAATAAATTCCCTATCCAGAGACACTTGTTATCAGTTCCTAACACTTTTTTATGATTAACCAGATCCTGTCTGCTTTTTGAATTTGATTTCTATTTTTAAGAACTCTGATATTCATGAACATAGTATGTAAAAGTAACTTTTTGGAAAATTATCTCTTGAGTTGTATATACAGGAGAAATTCACAAATTGCCTAAGCAATCCCAGTGCCTGGGAAGTCTTTTAATTACAAAATCATTTCACCTGGTTACAAAACTGGGGTGTACTATTTTTCCTATAGAATATTAGATCTGCAATGTCCTACTTCCCACCATTTATTTAAATTTCCCTCTGTTTAATGCTATGGCCAGTTACTATCCAGCCCTTTCTGGGTATTGAAATTGTAGCCATCCACAGGACATGGAAACCATTGAAAAGTTAAGTACTAGCCTAATCACATATAAAAAAGTATATAAAACAACCTTTCTTTGTTCAATGTTTATTTCTGAGGTACATCAGTTCTGGATTTATGATCTCCACTGGTGGTTATGGCTGTCTGGCATCCATTCCTGGGATTTCCCAACCGTACCATTGACCTTGCTGCTGCCCCAACTCATTAACTCATTCCTGGCCTTGTCACGTGGATTTGATGACATTTCCCTTGGCTTATGATTAGGCTCTCATTTTGCTTTCTGTGCCATTTTCTCCTCCAGTGTGTCCAGTTTAGCATGGTTCTTGGTTATGGTATGCGCCCAGAACATTAACCTGTTGAGCTACATGTGTGCTAGCAAGTTAAACGACTCCATGGCTGTGGCCTCAGTGTCAACCAACCCATACCAATACTATTCCTCCCTCTTATTCACAAAAATAGGATAGTCAGATGTAAACCACCTACTGCATTATGAAGGGCTCCTCACTTGTGCAAACTCTCAAACTGTGCCTTGAAGTGATGCCAAGGACCATTCTAGTTTACCAGTACAGAGAATTGAGTTAGAGTACCTGGGTAGCTAAAGTCACCAGGTGGTGGCAGGTATGGATATAGCCTCTGCTCTGTAACCTCATCTTATCTCTGGTTTTATATCTGGTATAGGTCTCCAAATGTCTTACTCTGGTCTTCATTGTCTGGTTCAAGTGCCTGAGTCCCCCTGTACCTTCCTAGTGACAGTCATAGTTACAGACCTGCCTCTAGACCTAGGTGCAACAGTGATTATTTTGATTTTTGTTTATTTGGGCCTGCTGGAGCTGTTCTTATTTCTTTGTTCATCTACTGATAAGGCAGTTGTAGCATGTAGAACACTGTAATGTAGTCCCATTTTTGTAATAGAAATTTTAGTCAATCACTCAATCACTTCAGCTCTGACAGCATACTGTTTACATACCCTCAAAACCCACTATTTTTTAAGCCATTATCAAAACTTTTACAGACTGTTTCCACAAGTTCATATTTTTACTCTATATGCATTTTTAAAGCAAAAATAAGTTATAAGACTTCTTTTGTATATATGCAGACTTTTTTTTTCTGTGCTGAATCTACTGAGGTAGAATCATAGAATTGTAGAATCATTGAATGGTTTGGGTTGGAAGGCACCTTAAAGATCATCTAGTTCCAACCCCCCTGCCATGGGCAAGGACACCTTCCATTAGAACAGGTTGCTCAAAGCTGTGTCCAACCTGTCCTGGAACAATTCCAGGGATGGGGCATCCACAACTTCTCTGAACAACCAGCTCCAGTGCCTCACCAACTACATAGTGAAGAATTTCTTCCTTATATCTAATCTAAATCTACCTTCTTTCAGTTTAAAGCCTTTATCCCTTGTCCTATCACTACATGCCCTTGTAAAAAATCCCTCTCCACCTTTCTTGTAGGCCCTCTTTAGGTACCAGAAGGCTGCTATAAGGTCTCCCCAGAACCTTCTCTTCTCTAGGCTGAACAACCCCAGCTCTCAGCCTGTCTTCATAGGAGAGGTGCTCCAGCCCTCTGATCATCTTTGTGACCCTCCTCTGGACTCGTCCAACAGGTTCATGTCCTTCTTATGTTGGGGGCCCCAGAGCTAAATGCAGTACTCCCGGTGGGGTCTCACCAGAGGGGAGTAGTCAGGGAGAATCACCTCCCTCAACCTGCTGGTCATGTTTCTTTTGATGCAGCCCAGGATACGGTTGGCTTTCTGGGTTGCGAGTGCACATTGCCAGGTCAAGCTGAGCTTCTCATCAACCAACAACCCCAACCTCTCAGGGCTGCTCTCAATCCATCTTCTGCCCAGCCTGTGTTTGTGCTTGGGGTTGCCCTGACGCATGTGTGGGTCCTTGCACTTGGCCTTGTTGAACTTCATGTGGTTCAACCACATGGGCCAACCTCTCAAGCCTGTCATGGTCCCTCTGGATGGCATCTCTTCCCTCCAGCTGTCAACTGCACCACACAGCTTGGTGTCATTGGCAAACTTGCTAAGGGTGCACTCAATCCCACTGTCCATGTTGCCAACAAAGATGTTAAACAGTGCCAGTTCCAATACTGACACCTGAGGAACACCACTCATCACTGGTCTCCACTTGGACATAGAGCCGTTAACACTTTGAGTGTGAACATCCAACCGATTCCTTATCCACCAAGTGGTCCATCTGTCAAATCCATGTCTCTCCAATTTAGAGACAAGGATGTCATGCTGGACAGTGTCAAATGTTTTGAACAAGTCCAGGTAGATGACATCAGTTTCTCCTCCCTTATCCACCAACACTGTAACCCCGTCGTAGAAGGCCACAGAACTTGTCAGGCACAATTTGCCATTAATGAAGCCACGTTGGCTGTCATCAATCACCTCCTTATTTTACATGTGCCTTAGCATAGTTTCAGGTGGATCTGTTCCGTTATCTTGTTGGGCACAGAGGTGAGACTGCCTAGGCCATAGTTCCCCAGGTCTTCCTTTTTTTCCTTTTTAAAAATGGAGGTTATGTTTCCTCTTTTCCAGTCAGTGGGAACTTCACCAGACTGCCATGACTTCTCAAATATGATAGATAGTGGCTTAGCAACTTCATCTGCCAGTTCCCTCAGGACCTCAGACAATTTCTCTGTATTCCTCCAAGGCTACCTGTCCTTGCTTCCACCCTCTGCAGGCTTCCTTTTTGTGTTGGAGTTTGTCCAGGAGCTCCTTGTGCATCCATGCAGGCCTCCTGGTGTTTTTGCCTGACTTCCTCTTTGTTGGGATGCATCGCTCCTGAGCTTGGAGGAGGCAATCCTTGAATATTACCCAGCTTTCTTGGGCCCCTCTTGCCTCCAGGGCTTTGTCCCATGGCACTCTACCAAACAGATCCCTGAGGAGGCCAAAGTCTGCTCTCCTGAAGTCCAGGGTAGTGAGCTTGCTGTGCGCCCTCCTCGCTGCCCTCAGGATCTTGAACTCCACCATTTTGTGGTCACTGCAGCCCAGGCTGCCCTTGAGCTTCACATTCCCCACCAGCTCCTCCTTGTTGGTGAGAACAAGGTCCAGCATAGCACCTCTCCTCGTTGGCTCCTCTGCCACTTGGAGAAGGAAGTTATCATTGATGCATTCCAGGAACCTCCTGGATTGCTTATGCCCTGCCATGTTGTCCCTCCAAGAGATATCAGGGTGGTTGAAGTCCCCCATGAGGACCAGGGCTTGTGAGCGTGAGGCTGCCCCTATCTGTCTATAGAGGGCCTCATCCACTCAGTCTTCCTGGTCGGGTGGCCTGTAGCAGACCCCCACCATAATGTCCCCTGTCCCTGCCTTCCCTTTGATCCTGACCCATAAGCTCTTGGTCAGCTCCTCATCCATCCCCAGGCAGAGCTGCATGCACTCCAGCTGGTCATTGGCATAGAGGGTGACACCCCCTCCTTGTCTCCCCTGCCCATCCTTCCTAAAGAGCCTGTATCCCTCCATCCCAACACTCCAGTCACAGGAGCCATCCCACCACTTCTCCGTGATGCCAATGAGGTCGTAGCCCTGCAGGTGTGCGCACGTTTCTAACTCTTCTTGTTTATTCCCCATGCTACGTGTGTTTGCATAGAGGCATTTAAGTTGGGCTCCCGAGGAAGCTGTCTTACTGGCTGGAGTGGCTGGAATTCCTTTGCACTGCTTTTCATGTGCTCTCCTGCTGACCTGTGTTCCTTCTACAGGCTCTGGGCATCTATTGCTGGCCCTGGCATCAAACTGGTAGGAGTGGGATCGACTGAGGTTCCCTATGTAGTAGTAGTACATGGTTACAGGTACTATGTATGTAGTTACTAGAACTATGTACTAGTTTGTAAAAGTTTGTAAATTACCGACACTAAAAGATATGTCTGTTAGGAATGGCAGAAGAATCTGGGAATTATCTGTGAAAATGGGAAAAAAAAAAAAACAAAAAAGAAATCAGATCACTATGTAGTGAAAATTATTATTTGGGGGAAAAAAAAAAACCAAAACATCTACCACATTTCCAGTGGAACTGCTATGTAAACAACCAAGAAGCTGGAAGACCAGCAGTGTCACATGATTTTTAACAGGCTATAAATTTCATTTACTATACGTGTACTTTACTAACTGAAGCCATTTAATCTAGCAATGTGTGTACACACTTTAAAAGTTCAGCTATTTATTTTCAAGAGGTGGTACACAAGAATGAACAAAAACCCTAGAATTTTTTCAATAGAGTAGAATACAATATAATACAATAGAATATTTCATTTGGAAGGGACCTACAACAATCACCTAGTCCAACTGCCTGACCAGTTCAGGGCTGACCAAGTTAAAGCATGTTTTTAAGGGCATTGTCCATTTAAGTGTCTTTTCAACACTGACAGGCTTGGGGCATCGACCACCTCTCTAGGAAGCCTTTTCCAGTGTTTGACCACCCTCTCGGTAAAGAAATGCTTCCTAATGTCCAGCCTAAACCTCTCCTGGTGCAGCTTTGAACCATTCCCATGTGTCCTATCACTGGTTACCAAGGAGAAGAGATCAGCACCTCCCTCTCCACTTCCCCTCCTCAGGAAGCTGTAGAGAGCAATGAGGTCACCCCTCAGCCTCCTTTCCTCTAAACTAGACAAGCCCAAAGCCCTTAGCTGCTCTTCACAGGACACTCCTTCCAGCCCTTTCACCAGCATTGTTGCCCTCCTCTCGGCGCATTCCTGGACTTTCACATCCTTCTTAAATTCTGGGGCCCAGAACTGCACACAGTACTCAAGGGGAGGCCACACCAATGCTGAATACAGCAGGATAATCGCCTCTTTTGACTGGCTGGTTATGCTGTGTTTGATGCACCCCAAATGCGGTTTGCCCTCTTGGCTGCCAGGGCATGCTGCTGACTCATATTGAGCCTGCTGTCAACCAGCACCTCCAGATCCCTCTCTGCAGGGCTGCTCTCCAACCACTCATCTCCCAATTTATAGTCGTGCCCGGCATTACTCTGTCCTAGGTACAGAATCCGGCATTTGGACTTGTTAAATGTCATCCCATTAATCATTGCCCAATGCTCTAATCTATCTAGATCCTTCTGCAAGGGATCTTGTCCCTCGAGAGAGTGAACAGCACCTCCCTGTTTGGTATCATCAGCAAACTTGCTAGTGGTGCATTAAACTCCTGCATCCCGATCGTTGATAAATATATTGAACGGAACTGGCCCTAGAACTGAGCCCTGAGGAACACCGCTGGTGACTGTTCGCAAACCAGATGTAGCCTTGTTCGCTGCAGCTCTTTGAGCCCTGCCCTTCAGCTAGTTCTTCACCCAGCGCACCATGAACCCGCTCATAACACAGTTGGACAGCTTGTCCAGAAGGATGCTGTGAAGGACAATATTAAAAGCCTTACTAAAATAATAAGAGAATGTATATATTTAATGAAGAAATTCATGTAAGTTAAAGGCAATTGAAAAAAAATTCAGAAATTATACAAATTGTATTTTGACTCCTAGGTATCAGAGCTATTTTTTTTTTTTTTAATTTGTCCAAAGGTAGTTATTCATCCACACGAAAATAATTTCTTCCTTTTTTGGAATGCAAAGTTTACTGGTGTGTACTTCAAAAAAAAAAAAAAAAAAAAAATTATTCAACAGTGTTTTTCAGGCTTGCTTCACTGTTAGTCCATGTGAATGGTAGTCCACAGGTAGCTAGCCCTGCTAAGCTGATGGAGTACACAAAAGATTGTAAGACTAAATGGGCAAGCACTGACAGCTCTTGCATGTCACTGAGCCATTTAAGATGAGCAATGAGTCAGAGCTGGAGTCCTACTGAGAAAGATCAATAGTGAATGCATTATCATAGTTATTTCCAATGACAGGAATAATAATGCAGTATTTATTTCTGGCACAAGGTTGTTTCAAACATCATTTTTTCCCCTCTCATGATTTGGGATGTACCTCATTCTAGTGAAAAATAGAGATATCTCACTGTGTTTAATATTATGATTCCACTCAATCTAGCTACTAAATACATTTTTTTCACATTATGTTGGTTAATTAAACTTTCTGTGAAGATTGTGGTAATTGAGTGTAAGGCTCCCATTAACGGCAGTAAGACTGCAAGCAGCAATGTAGCCTTCTACAGTTTTAGTACTCGTCTCTGTGAAATAAAAAGGAATAAACAAACAGTTAACCTGTGGCTTTATGTCAGCTGAAACACAGAAAAAACAGGTAAGATGAAAGAAATCAAAAACATTTCTCCTAACCTAGGAAAGAGACTACATGGGGAGTACAAGGACAGTAAACTAGGAGTAATCCAAATGTTCCTGAAGGGATGAATTTTTGCTCACTTTAGCCTCTATGGTTTTTAATCTATTGACTTTCATTAAACTCTTTAGATCCTAAGCCTCTTTGACACATTGCCACTTTTTTTTCTTTTCCCTACTAAACCATCATGAATATCCCATGCCAAAATGTAAATTGGCATCTGTTTTCCTATTTTCTGTGTGGTAAAACTGCTTCAAGAAAATTATCTAAAAGCCTGTAAGGAATGAAGTCAAAATCTAGCTAGAATTAAAACTGAAGGCTTTCTGGTTTCTGGTTCTGTGATCCTGCATATATTTATGATAATCTAAAATAAAGCATCCCTCATCTAAATATCTGGATGTGCACTTTACCATGTAAAGTTAACCCTTCAAGTTTGGAAAAAGTACTCAACACATCCTAATTTTTAAAACCGTAATGGATTCTTTATATACATTTTTCAGTAAATTTTGAAACACAACCTTGCCTTGACATGTTGTCACTTGTCTTGATGTGTTTATCGTTAAGTGTCAACCCCTTGTCACATGGGTGCAATTTCTTTTACAACTTATCTGTGGATTCCTTAGGAAGTATTTTGACTTCCCATAAATTGAGGGTTACTTCCAAAGTTTAATATATATATTAAATAGCACCTATTATATTCCTTAGGAAGAAGCTCTGTTTACAGCACTATTTCTTCATCCATCTGGTTTAATGTTGTGATCAGAGAGGCATTTCAAAGACTATCAGCTAAAGTAGGATAAAGAACAACTTTTTTTTAATTGATTCTTAGTTTGTTTTCTCAAGCCACTTGCCTCCAATATTTTCTGCTCTTCTCCTGATTCTTTTAGGTGGAATCTTTTTGTTTTAACAAACCTAAACAATAAACCAAATGTGAGACTGCTCTTCCTTACATTTAAGTTTGGGCATTCTTAGCAATTCTTTTATCAAAGCCATCAGAATATGTTGGCCATCACAGTGTTTTAAGCTTCAGTCAGATTAGAAACTCTGCCTCTGCCATTGTTATTTACAAATTGGGTGGATGAGGGAAGGAACTGAGAAGGGGATTGCTCATTCCCAATTTATTCTATTAAGTCTGGGCTATGTTCAGCTAGGTGGGCAAAGATCAACATTCAGGATAGTGGATAACAGCAGTGTATTATTAGTTAAGAGTGCATCTTGGAAATCACAAGGGCTTAGATCTTTCTTAGATCCAGTAGGTAATTGTGGAAAAGAAATTATGAGCATATACTTCCACAGAAAGTACAATGTGGATTTCCAGGTTCTAGTAAGCCAGTTCTGTTCTCCAGTTGTCAAGTGGTGCAAGAAGAAAACTTGTTCCTGAAGTTTTCTTGAAAATGTGCTAAGTGCTTTACAAGCATGCTGAGAAAAAAAATCTAAATTTATTACTTTCTAATGAATTAACTTTTCTGATTTTATAATTTTTCAAGGAAAATACTTGCCTTCTGAAGGCATAATAGTTATAAATAGAAAATCTTACTTTAATTTTAGTGAGCTGAAATAGTGATACCATCAAACAATCTTATATTCTTCAATGAGTCACATTCTAATTTTACATAATTCAAATTTGGATATTCCAAGTATGGCATACATCTACAGAAACATAGACAGTCGGTAGGCTTTCCATGTCCCTGAATGATTTTCATAAAGAGATATATTTTAGGCATAATAAAAATTTATTCTTTATATATTTATAAAGATATAAATTCCCTGAGAAGACTCCAAATCAGAGGGTAAGAGTTGTGAATTGTCAATATAGAGAAGGAAAATGAGGCAGCACATGGCTAGCAGTCAGATAAGTCCAGTAATGGCTGCTTCACACATAACGACCATGAACTTCTGTTTTGTTGCAAAAAAAAAAGTGCTGAAAAAGCTCATGACTACCAGAAGCTACTGCTTTGTCCCAGATGGCATCACCCACAGGAGGTAAAACTCCCGAGTGATTCACCTCAGTAATCATCCTCTGACTTTCCACCTCAAGTTCCCTGGCCAGAGACTTCAGGTATTTGCCTAATCTTGCACATCCCAGAAAGATACTGAACTTTTCCAGAAAGCAATTACTTTCAGAAAATGTTAATTTTATCAGTTTTCTTAACTTACACCTTATAAACAGTCAAATATTAACATCTAAAGGAACACACAGAAGGTCACATAAACCTAATTTTTGAAAACAGGGAAGACTGATGTTTGCCTGTTGGCCAAATACTCTGTGTTATTCAAGGAGATATGCTTCTTCCTGAGACAAATCCAGCTGCCTGTTCTGCACTGAATTAAGCCATGAACTTTGGAGCAAAGCAATAAGCCTGTAAATGTGTTAAATAAAGCTCAACATCTACTCAGATGTTCCCTCTGACTGCTACACGGTGTCAGGTAACAAGATTGTGTAGGTTCAGCTGTGAATCTATTAACAGGCACTCTTGCAGGCAGGAGGTACTTGTTTGTGTGCATTACTAAAATTTTGAATAGCAACCATGATTCCCTTGTATCTATCAGATATGAATTATCCCTTTAACTCTGCCATTCAAAAGTACCTTTTAATACATTGTTCTTGTTTGTGTTGTTCAGACTGGATTCCATTTTCCCATGAACTCTGTCAGATTGTTTTTCTCAATCAAATGCAAAACAAGTGGTTCAAATAGTGTTTGTGAAATGATGTGTCTGCTTAACTCTTTGAATACATCACCAGGTATAAGTATCACATAGCCAAGATCTAGTGTCTACAGTTAGGCATGTCCTTCACTTTTTTCTGCCTCAAGGCTGGGCTTACCGTCACACAACCATGAACAATCTCAAGGGCTCCTCCACTATTCCCTGTTACTTCACCCAGAAGGATGCCTTTTGTCCTTGCCCTAGCAACGGTCTGTTCTCTCATATGTGAATAAGGATACTAAAATCTGCAGATTTCTAGAATCAAAAAGTTAAACATTTTGAAGACCATACTGTTAAATGAGTGATCCTGGATTATGTTCAATAATTACAGCAGACTGACCTACTGCTACCATCAAGTCTGAGAAACACACACAATATCTGAGAAGGTTGACCAAGGCTAACACAACACCCGGGTATGTCTTTTGTCTCAAATCTAGAGGCAAATAAGTTTCTGAGGGACCACAGGCATTTTTAATATCTGGGGTTTGAAACAAACATGATCATCAATCTTTTTTATATACTCTTCAACAATTCATTTCCAGTAGTTCAAAGCAGTTGTTAAAAGTTTAATTAATTTAGTCACTTCTGAATATTCCCATTGGATGAATATCAACATCAAAAAAATAAACCCTGGATCCCAATTATGGAAAGTAATTAAGAAGACGTATGAAGATTGCAGTCCTGATGTGCTTGTTATGCCAAATAACACAGGATTTTCTAATCTGCAGCCATTTTTCTGACACTTTGCAGCTATTTATCAACTACATATCTGATATACATATATGTATTTAAATAAATAACTGCAGGAAATAAAACAGAAATACAAAAAGGTGTTTGATGTGTTGAATTATGTTTATTATGAGTAATATAATATATTACTCATATATTATATGTATTTTATTACTCTTTAATATTACAGTTGTCATGGTTTAACCTCAGTTGGCAACCGAGCACCACACAGCCACTCGCTTACTCTCCCCCGCCCTCAGTGGGATGAGGGAGAGAATCAGAAAGGTAAAAGTGAGAAAACTCATGGGTTGAGATAAGAACAGTTTAATAATTGAAATAAAATAAAATAGTAATAATAATAATAATAATAGTAAAAGAATATACAAAGCAAATGATACACAATGCAATTGCTCACCACCCGCTGACCGATGCACAGACAGTTCCGGAGCAGCTGCTGCAGCCCTCCGACGGCCAACTCCCCCCAGTTTATGTACCGAGCATGATGTCATATGGTATGGAATAGCCCTTTGGCCAGTTTGGGTCAGCTGTCCTGGCTGTGCCCCCTCCCAGCTTCTTGTGCACCCCCAGCCTTCTCAGTCAGCAGAGCATGGGAAGCTGAAAAGTCCTAGACTAGTGTAAGCACTGCTCAGCAACAACTAAACCATCGGTGTGTTATCAACTTTGTTCTCATCCTAAATCCAAAACACAGCACTGTACCAGCTACTAGGAAGGAAATTAACTCTACACCAGCCGGACTTAGGACAACAGTCTTTTGGATTATGTCAGTTTTTAGGTTCCCTAGGGGTTTTGGTCTGTTCCACCCATTTGTCCAACAGCCCAATTATTTCTACCATAATATGATAGATGGCTATATTTCAGAACTTTCTCAATGAAGAAAAGGAAATCACAATAAGACCTACATAAATACTACAGAAAAAATTAATTAAATACATATCTTTTATTACAGATATTGTAGCATACTGAAGACCAGGCCACCGTCTTCTTCAAAATAATAAAGCTGACTTCTGGCCATAGGGAGACAATGTGAATGATTTTAATTTTTTTTACTTCAAATCATGTTAAAGAAGTTCATGAAATTAAAATAAGACCTGAAATTCTAACATAAGACAATAAAGATATCTTTTTTTTCCCGCTCCTGTTGAAAGTACTAAAACCTTTGAAATAAATCAACATCACTGGCATGTGATACTGTTGCAGCTTGATCGGTTACTAAAAAGCAAAGAATAACAAGCAAACAATCATAAGAGAAAGGCAAGATACTTATTTTATTTAGAAAACACATTTCAAACATAACAAACTTTGAACTGATCAGCTGAAACACTTAGAAAAATCAGTCTCCTGGTATCTTTCAGGTGAAAAAAAAAAAAAAGATGGCATTCTCTGCCCCTCACACACATACTACCTGAGACCATTTAAAAAAGACCTACACTTACTTTGTACTTAATTCCTTAGAGAGGCTTCTCAAAAATTACAGCTTACTTCTGAAGTAATTCTGCAAAGTGACCAAGTGCCCCCAATGTTAATGGACTGTATCAGCCTCACAGGGATTGTTATTGGAACATTAACTTGTCCCTTTTAAAGCCACAAACTGAAAAGGCACAGTATTTGCTGACTTTCCAAAAGAGGACAATCTAAAGAATGTTTTCCCATAACCCCAAACCCACTTTCAATTCACACAAGAAAATTGTAGAGACAACTTCACCCTTTTCTGGATGCTAAAACTGAAGCTGAACAGCTTTTCCTTCACAATGTGTGTTTGCTGAAGATGCTGAATGTGTATTTATAGCCATTAGTAGTTCCTCACCTGCAGCTCAGAACAATGAAACTTGACGGCTTGGGGTTGTTCATTTTCAGCTGCCATGAAAAATCATAAGGACCTCACTCAGTTTAGCTTTTCAAGTACCAAGTGTTTTTGCCAGATATACTCTCAAATTCCATAAAGCAAACAGAAATGTCTGAATAAAGATTCATATAACATAACTCAAAAGACCATTTAAAGAGTAAGTAGTAACTTAATAATCACAAAAAAATTTGAATTTGACATAGAATTCTTAAAAAGAAATAGCATGAGCTCCCTGAAGGAGTATTCTGAAAACAGAATTGTTCTGGTTTTGGCTGCGATAAAGTTAATTTTCTTCCTAGTAGCTGGTACAGTGCTGTGTTTTGGATTTAGCATGAGAATAATGTGATAACACACTGATGTTTTAGTTGTTGCTAAGCAGTGCTTATACTAAGTCAAGGAGTTTTCAGGTTCCCATACTCTGCCAATGAGGAGGTGCACAAGAAGCTGGGAGGGGGCACAGCCAGGACAGCTGACCCACACTGGCCAAAGGGACATTCCATACCATGGGATGTCATGCTCAGTACATAAACTGGGGAAAGCTGGCCGGGGGGCAGTGACTGCTGCTCGGGGACTGGCTGGGCGTCAGTCGGCAGGCAGTGAGCAGTTGCATCACTTGTTGTTTTTTTTCCCCTGGGTTTTGTTCCTCTCTCTCTCTGTCTCTGTCTCTCTCATTGTTTTATTTTTAATTACTATTATTATTATTATTATTATTATTATTATTATTATTATTATTATTATTATATTTCAAGTATGAAACTGTTCTTATCTCAACCCACAAGTTTTCTTACTTTTGCTCTTCCAATCCTCTCTCCCATCCCACTAGGAAGTAAAAATATTTTACAGAAAAATGTAAAACAATCCTTTTATAACCTTTCAGTCTTCTTTTTTTTTTTAAATTGATTAATTATGTAACTTAAATGAACCTCCCATACACTACATCAAATATCTCATGCACTGTACAGTTACTACATTGTAAGAGAAAACAACATGATATCATTTTACCCAAAACCACAATGAGATGTTTGGCAGAAAACTTTCTGCCACACTGAAAAAAGTTAATGAGGGAAACAGAAGTTTAAAAGGAAAATATTGGAGACACAGTATTGATGGGAAGAATTGTTCTGGCAGCTAAATATTACAGAAAGTATGATTGTTGCTATACGTACTAAGTTAAATCAAAATCAGTAAATTAAGTAAATTTCTCTCATTTCCTACAAGATAAACCTATAAATTTTGACAAAGTCATTATGTAGACTACAATTTCCACGTGAATAATCCAAAAGGTCTTTAGCCAACATATTACTCCTCAATAATGCTATAGAATTTGGTATATATGTATACAGTGTCTCACTATCCAATTAAAAAATCAAGATAATCTAAGCAAGGGGTAATCTCAAGAATTTCATAACTATGCATACTTATGAGGTTTTAGAACAATTAACTTTATAGACATCAAGAAGAGAAAGACTGACGTTCTATGCTTATAATATGCTGAAGTTAGAATCATAGAATCATAGAAGAGTTTGGGTTGGAAGGGACCTCTAAAGGTCATCCAGTCCAACCCCCCTGCCCTGGGCAGGGACATCTTCAACTAGATCAGGTTGCTCAGAGCCCAGTCCCACCTGACCTGGAATGTTGCCAGGGATGGGGCATCCACCACCTCTCTGGGCAACCTGGGCCAGTGTTTCACCACCCTCAGCGTAAAAAATTTCTTCCTTATAGCTAGTCTATACCTACCCCCGTTAGTTTAAAGCCGTTCCCCCCTTGTCCTGTCACAACAGGCCCTGCTGAAAAGTCTGCCACCATCTTTTTTTATAAGCCCCCTCAGTACTGTCCACTGAGGTAGTCACTCCATCATAGAAGGCCACTAGGTTGGTCAGGCACGACTTGCCCCTCGTGAAGACTTGCTGGCTGTCTCGAATCACCTCCCTGTCCTCCATTGTGCCTTAGCATAGCTTCCAGGAGGATCTGTTCCATGATCTTCCCAGGCACAGAGGTGAGACTGACTGGCCTGTAGTTCCCCGGGTCTTCCTTTTTTCCCTGTTTAAAAATGGGGGTTATGTTTCCCCTTTTCCAGTCAGCGGGAACTTCACCGGACTGCCACGACTTCTCAAATACGATGGATAGTGGCTTAGCAACCTCTTCCGCCAGTTCCTTCAGGACCCGCGGATGGATCTCATCAGGTCCCATGGACTTGTGCACCTTCAGGTGCCTTAGATGGTCTCGAACCTGGTGTTCTCCCACACTGGGCGGCTCTTCATTCTCCCAGTCCCTGCCTTTGCCTTCTGCGGCTTGGGCGGTGAGGCTCAGGCACTTGTTGGGGAAGACCAAGGCAAAAAAGTCATTGAGTACCTCCGCCTTCTCCGTGTCCTGGGTAACCAGGTCTCCTGTTTCCCTCCGGAGAGGACCCACATTTTCCTTTGTCTTCCTTTTATCCCCGATGTACCTATAGAATCTTTTCTTGTTGCCCTTGATGTCCCTGGCCAGATTTAATTCTATCGGGGCTTTAGCTTTCCTAACCTGATCCCTGGCTGCTCGGACAACTTCTCTGTATTCCTCCCAGGCTACCTGTCCTTGCTTCCACCCTCTGCAGGCTTCCTTTTTGTGTTGGAGTTTGTCCAGGAGCTCCTTGTGCATCCATGCAGGCCTCCTGGTGTTTTTGCCTGACTTCCTCTTTGTTGGGATGCATCGCTCCTGAGCTTGGGGGAGGCAATCCTTGAATATAACCCAGCTTTCTTGGGCCCCTCTTCCCTCCAGGGCTTTGTCCCATGGCACTCTACCAAACAGATCCCTGAGGAGGCCAAAGTCTGCTCTCCTGCAGTCCAGGGTAGTGAGCTTGCTGTGCGCCCTCCTCGCTGCCCTCAGGATCTTGAACTCCACCATTTTGTGGTCACTGCAGCCCAGGCTGCCCTTGAGCTTCACATTCCCCACCAGCCCCTCCTTCTTGGTGAGAACAAGGTCCAGCATAGCACCTCTCCTCGTTGACTCCTCTGCCACTTGGAGAAGGAAGTTATCATTGATGCATTCCGGCAACCTCCCGGCTTGCTTATGCCCTGCCATGTTGTCCCTCCAACAGATGTCGGGGTGGTTGAAGTCCCCCATGAGGACCAGGGCTTGTGAGCGTGAGGCTGCCCCTATCTGTCTATAGAGGGTCTCATCCGCTCGGTCTTCCTGGTCGGGTGGCCTGTAGCAGACCCCCACCATAATGTCAAGGGGATAGAAAAGGAATAAAGACATTTTTGCAGACCAAGGTTGCTACTACAATATGCAGACAAAACACATTGCTATACCACTCCAGATTGAACTAATATTTAGTGAAAATATATGATGAGGAGATACTTAAAGCAAATGTAGTCAGGAGTAAGTTGGGAGAATGAAAAAAAGGGAAGGGAAAAGCAGGAAGTTCTGCTGATGCACAAATCCATTGTGGAGGAAAGGATATTTCTGATATTGCTAGTTATCAGAAAAAAAGTAAAAAGGAGTATGGAGAAAGGTGGAGATCATGGAGAGACCTAAGATAAGAATGAGTAATCCTGAAAAATATTCAGAAGGATTGGTTTCCACACTGAATATGGAAGACATTTAGAACTTTTTTAAAAGGAAAAAAACAAATGAGTTGTTCAGAAATGCAAAGGAGAGTTTTACCTGGATGAAAACATTCTGGAGAAGGGTTTGAATGGGTCTCATATTAAGGCTAGTAAATCAGATACAAGGTGATTGAGCAGTTGGTAAGAAACCGTTGTATGACCTAAGCTTTGGTGTCAACACTCTACCAATAAAGATCTGCCAGCATCCAACTATCCTACATATAGAGCTCTGAGGAACTGTGACAAAAGCTGTACTACAATTTCAGCTCAACAGTAGTATTTGAATAGAGAGTTTATGTGGGAAATATCTTTCTTCTTTCCTGATGAAAATGTTGCTTACTTTTTCCATTTTGTTTTTGTCATCAACATTCATTTTTAGCTTGTTAATTGCCAGCCCAATACTTTCAGTTGCTCTTTAATAAACTGATTCATAAGTATGGTAACTGGAAACAATTGCTTAAATCAACCCTGAACACAATGATCTATGCCTGTATCATACATCATGAATGAAAACTTTTTAAATGACTGTTGTTAGGCCGAGAAATTTGGTAAAAAAAAAAATTTCTTGATATCAGAAGCTAGTTGCCTCTGATTGCAATATGTGGTCTATTACCCTTTTAATAATTGTGAGATTTCAATATTATTTTAACTTTTATGATGATTCTCAACTTAAATAAAAATTTTCATACTAATCATATTAAAAGTATTCAGACAAGCTCTAATTTTCATATGGCTAACTTAAAAAAAAATCAGTGGCCAAAAGCATGACATCCTATTCTCTGTGAGCACAATCTATAGGTAAACCAATAAAAAAAATAATTTATCTTAATTTTCAACAGGTCAAAGCCTCTGTTCTGTATCAAGAATCCCAGAGAGTGAAGGTGGGAGAGAGAAACAATTAAGCAACACATTTTTAAATGTATGTTTTCATGTTTGTCTCTAGTTTTAAAATTTTATATGGGTTTCGCTCTTGCTTTGAACTAAGCAAAAGAAAAAAAAAAAATTGCAGAGCAATACCAGAGTGTGATAAAATTGAAAGTATTAATTTTAAGCAAATATATACTGAACTATTTAAAATAAAACATAAGTTGTCTTTCTAAAACCATCCAAAAGACACATATTGGAATTAAGATATTTCATTCCTTACGTTTGGAGCAACTGCTCAAACTGCGTATTGTCTCATGAACCTTTTTCTTTTATTAGTTCTCTTCTATTATATCCATAGAACTTGGACACAAAAATGTAGTTTGAGGATAACATTAAAAAGACAAGTTTTAAAATAGCCCTTCTTTAATAAAATAGAGTCAGTTATTCCACAACCCTCTTTTGGTTCTCCAGTTTAGTGTATAGAAATGCTGTTTATTTTACCTTCTGTATACAGCTTCCCATTTGTAAGTCTCAAATCTTTCTCACTTGGCTGCAATCTCTGCTCCTGTTACTCTCTCTGGTTGCTTTTTACAGCCAAGTTGTAACATTTGTTGATGCTCCAGGTTGCCTCTCATCTTCTAGTTTAATCATGGGTAGTTTTCACAAAGCAGCACCCAACAAAGTTGTAAAACAAACGTCCAGAGGGAGAGTTTGTTCACCCATTGAATGAGGTTCTGGTTTAGTAACTACATCCCACAACAGTAATGCGTTTTACTTAATACACAATCATCCTCCGTCCATACCATTTCAGGTCTTTTACAGCCTACCACTTGAATGGAAGGAATCAATCCTGTGAAGCAGCGTATGTGCCAAAACCACAAGGCAAAAAATGAGGTGAAGAACAGAGGGATTCCCCTCACAGACTGGGGATATAACTGAACTTCAAGTAATTAACTTTTTCTAAAATACTTAGTTGATGTTAAATAGTTTGAAAGTTAAAAAAAAGAAGAAATTAGCTAACTAATAAAAATTGAAATTCTAGTGGCTTTTATATTTTAAATCAAGTTAGAAAATCAACATAAAATATTACATTCACACCAGTTTATTTCTAAAATATTCATATGTTAACAAATCCATCTTTCTGAAGAAAATTCCTGTCATATGATGTTGACAACACACCTTTTATGAAGAGTCAACATTATTTATCAGCAAAAAGCAAATGGAGACCAAGCAAACTTGGTATTTGCACAGAAAAAGGAAGTGGTTCTTTCATTGGATATTATATTGGATACATAAAAAATATTTAAATAACGATTCCCTTTTGTAGTTTTCATAGACTTATTTTTATTACTTCTTATCACACAAAATTCTGTGACTGCCCTCTGGCCCTGCTTATTCTGCTAATATTGAAAAGTATGATTTTCCATTAGTAAACAAAGTCAGGAAAAAGAACTTCTGAATTTTTTTTATGAATATTAATGTGAAATGGTTTGTCTTATTTTTAAAGTGAGTACATGCTGTGCTTATAGATTCTGCAAATTCAGATGTACTCCCTGCAAAAGCAGCCATGGTGTCCTGATCAAAATCACTGCATAAAAAATATAATTAGATAATAATTCTCTGTAAAAATGAGTTGTAAAAATATTTTAAGTTTGATTCTTTTTTCCTATCTATCTCATGAAAGCCACAAAGTTTAATTAACATAACCACACAATAGTACAAGTTAAATTGTATATGTTGTCACTGTTGATTAAAAGCACAGATGATTATGATTAACTACAGTGGTATAATGGTTTATACAAAAAGCCATGCATACAAATAAGCAGAGTCTGGCCCCAAAATTATTGCATAGATTGAACACTAGACACATTCCTCTGTGTTAATCTTCTCTGTTTCTAGGACTTCTGAAAACTGTCTAAATGAATTTGTTTAAAAATTGCAATAGCTCTGATATAATCTATTACTGTCTTGATCACTCAGAGTGGGACACATGCTTTAATAATATACTTCATATGAATAATCTTACTCTTCAATATCACAAAATCAGAATTCTTGTTCCCTGATAGTGAAGATTACTAGTGTCTGGGCTTTTGTGATTCTGGAAATTAATTGCATTAGCTCACAGGTAAAACACATTTTTAAGTCAACCCATTTTCATCTTTTCAATCACTTTTGGTGTTGGGGTCCAAAAAATTAAAAAGAGAAAAAAACTATACCCCTTCTCTCTCATACCTGAACCAGACAAATTTTCTACATTGTAGGTCATTTTATTTCATCACAGCACTTGCAGAGAAACAGATATTGAAAGCAGTTGTATACTGGGAAAAACTTCATTATGAGGGATGTCAGCTTTTGAATGTTTTGCGCAGAGAATCTCTGGAATCTCTATCCTTGAAGATATTCAAAACTCAACAGGATGAGTCTCCAAGCAATCTGCTCTAACTGGACCTGCCTTGAGAAGACGTTGAGCTACGGGACCTCCAGTCCATTCCAATCCAAATTATTCTATCGTTCCCTGCTTACACCTTGTTTTCATTTATTTGGGGACATCTTTGCTGTCTTTGACATCTTTGATATATAATCTCACAGGTTTCCTGAAACTTGTATAACCCATTTGAACTCATTATTTTCTAATAACAGATCTACTCAGATATTGCTATTAAGGACTTTATTCTCCAATAAAAGTTCTTAGTGATGTCAATGGCATCATAAAAGAAAATTATGGGCAACAATTAATAAAGGTTAGAGTTTCGGTAACAGATCAGATCAATCATTTGGAAAGGCACTACCTCAAGATCTCTTTATGATGGAAATAGAAATACACATTTAACTTCTATACTTTCTGTGGAAGAAACTAATTTGATAACTGACATTTTTTGCTAAAAGCTTTTCTAGACTTGGAACTGACAATGAAACTTCAGAAATTTTTTGGAAGAAAATAATGACATTGAAATCAGAAAAGTAAGGTATAAGTAGTCTTGAGAAATCTGTATGCAAGAGGTATTCACAGAATCTATAGTAAGGACAGAGAAAGACCAGACACAGGGAACTCAAATAATACAATACAGACAAAATACCATGAGTTTGATATCAATTTCAGCTATTCCAAAGGATATAATGAAAGCATACAATTTGAAAGAGATCAACAGGATCAACCATAATTTCCATTTCAATTCGATACTTTCAGAAGAAAACTGAGGGTATTTAAAGTACACACAATACATTATACTCATTTCTAACATAGTACCTTTTAATGAATTTGTATATTACCAAATTCATTGATCAACATTGTTTCTGTGAGAAAAGAAATACAGAACAAGGCAAATAACCCAAATGACAAACATCAGATAAATGTTATATATTATTGTCAATATCTATTTAGTCTTTCCCTCTCCTTACTATTATTTTTAGAATGTTGAAAAAATATGTCAAAATAATAATAGTTCAATGTAAGGCATATTGAAATTTATTTTTTCATTCTTTTAGTCTTGAATTTTTTTTTTTTTTTCTACCTGTCATCTTTCTGAACTAAGCACAAGAGCATTTTATGACATGGAAATTAAGTCTGGCGAGAAACCCAGCAGAAACAAAATGTTGTCTTTGCTTTTTTTTTTTTAATAACAATTCCATATCACTGACTCTTGCTTGCTTGTTTTTTGTCCTACATGGTTGTTCTACCTTTAAAAAAAAAAAAAAAAGCAACTTTTTTAAAAAAGGTTTAGACTCTTTTGTTGTAGTGCTGAAGCAGAAGAGAACAGAAAACTGTAATCTTCATAAAAACATTTTATGTCTCTCTTGTATCAATATTTATCAGTCTAGTTTTGTATGACAGTGACCGAACATTCATTTTGTTTGAACTCACCAAACTTTTCTGAGATATCAAGTCACTGAATTGCTTTTGTAAGCCAAGACTGAGGAAAGCCCAGGTAACTCTGTAGTCTGGAGCAGACACGTATGTGAGGTTTGCAGTTAGAATATTCAAAAAGTTATGATGAGTAAAAAGCAGTGACTTGACATAAAAATAGGCATTCCATGTGTTTTAAAATAAAAAGTCAATGTTATTTATGAGAATCAGAATTTCTGTTTATACTAAGGATTCTTTGTCTAGCTTTGGTGAATATCCCATTATTGTGAAGACCCTTCTAAGACTGTAAACCTGGAAAAATTAGTTTGTCTACTTTCCTCCTTCCCAAGTTTCTATGGCTTACTGCAAAGATGAAGTGGCTGACCTGTTGTTTGATGTTCTTGAAAGAGAAGTTCTTTTTTTTCTGGGACACTGGACTCAATAACATGGTTTTTTTCAATCTTCCAGTGTAGAAAAACAGAATGTACTGAGACATAACTGCAAAAATCACTGATGCTTTATTTTAGTACTCACACCAGAACACTCACAAACACACATTTTTTTCCTCTCAAGTCTTTTGGTGAGCAAAAAATTGGTACCTTCTTGGTATCTATATTTTAATGAAAACTCTGTCCACAAGAGAAACGAACACAGGAGACCCCACTTCTAGACGTCAGCTGGACAGAAAAACTTTCTTACAGCCCTGTGCCAGGAGCTAGGGAGATAGAGTAGGACTGCCCACATATAGTCACCTAGAGCCATTTGAAGTGGTATAGTTTACCAAGAGGGGGCTACCACCTGCCACAGAGGAGCTGGTGGTTATGACACAGGATGCCTCGAAGAGCTGCACTTTGGAAAGGCAGCTGGAGGTTTGGTAGGATATCCTACAATGCCCAGAATGACACTGGACATGTGTGGTTAGGTGAGTGACTTCTGGTCTTAACCAAGAGAGCTCAAAACTTGGCTAAAGTCAAGAGAGGTCAGTGAAACACACGAGAAAACTGACCAGAAACAAGTAAGAACTCTGCTGATTTTTTGCTGAGTCAGAGATATGGTATTTTATGCCTGCCAAGGAATTATCACATAACCTCATATACAGGACACAACGAGTACAAAACACAATGTGAAATCCAGAGGAGCTTCTAATACATGCCTGCTGCTTCTACTCATAAAAATAATATTCGAAGCTATCACAGTTTTAGCAGACTTCCTAAGCAAGATTTAAAATTGTTGTCTCAGATAGTGCAATCCCATTTTTCCAGTCACACAAGTGCTTTACTGTATTCATTCTTAACAACACTAAGATGTTGAATCTCTGAGTGTTAAAGACTTATCATGGAGATGCTCCCCATTGCAAGGGACTACAAAATTTGGAAAACAGTTGAATTTACCCTGATAAGTGAGTGGGTTGGAAAAGCAATTTTAGAAATAATTTGCCTCTTGCTTTTGATGGCCTTGATGGTCAGACTTTTTACAGCTCATTTTACTCTCCATGCATTACCCTGGCATGCTTATTATTCTATTCTACATATATATGTTTATTTTCACGGTATCTATCTCAAATTTCCCTTTCCTATAACCACTGTAAAAAATTGACAAATACGGTTAAAAAAATTACCCCTGCTAGTCCTTAAAAGATCTATTATCTCCTTCACTGATTTCGTTCCACTTATGCTACTCATACATTTCTTCTCAGTCCAGATAACCCATAATGAAATTTTCTTTACGGTTGTGCCTGCTTTACAAGATACATTTAAATCATAAATGTACAAATAGACTCACTGATATTTCATGGGTTTTTAATGTTCAAAAATTCATGTGACCAGGGAGAGTAAAAAAAAATTTCTGAAATCTTTCCTGGAAAAACATGCCCTGCAACTGTCTGCTCACAGGGCTTGGCTGCTGTCTAAGGGTTCTAAGACAATTAAGGACAAGATACTTCAGAGGCCAGAGATACCTCCAATGAGTTACTTGAGTTAAGCAGCTGTTGGCTAATGAGCTGTGACTCCTTCATAATGTTGTAATTTTTATTTGATAGAAAAATAATTGAGGATTTATTTAACCTGCACCTGTAATTAGCAGTGTTTTGTTTCTCAGTGGGTTTTTTGTCAACCGAACACTTTTGTCTGCCGTACTTACCTGAAATGAAATTTCTCACAAGGGATAGGATTCATTTTAATAAAAGAACAAATACAGTTGAATAAAAGATCAAGTTTCTTGCCAATAAAAAGTCAGTATGCTAATTATTATATAATACTAATTTAGGGTAAATATTTCTTGACAATAAAAAATTAAGAGTAAAATAACCCTGAAAATTTCAATGAAATTAAAACATTTAATTACCTCAATTTAAACTGTGAGTTCAAAATGAAAATGATCAACTTGCATATGAGTGTTTTGAATCAAAGCATTTCCTTTCCCTATGGAAAATTCTGATTTTATTTGGTAAAATTTGATGATGAAAATTGTTGAATTTTTTTAAACTATCTTGGCTAAGAATATTTCTCCAAGGCTTTTAGATAAAAAGAAATCCATCTCTTTCAGGGTAAACAGACCTGAATTACATTCTTATTTGTTACATGAATCTATCCAAATATAATTTCAAGTACTTCTAAACAAAACTCTAAATGAAAAAATAAAACAGTTGACCATTTTAAACAAATAAGCTACATAGCCCATAAGTTAATATGTGAAATTGAAATGTGAAAATTTCTAACCTGTTCTATTTCAAAAGAGTTATTTCAGTATTTAATAAGATAACAGTGTCAGGCAAGAGATTATAGATGTGCATGATTGAACTCTATGTATTTCCTGGTATTCAGATAAGGATATATAACTAAAGGATAAAATATATCTTACTTATTGCAGGAAAGTAGGGTTTTTAGGAGGATTGAGGACATAGCCATCATTGCCAGGCTGGAAGATAAAGGTCATCTCTGACACATAGAAGGAGATACAAATGGGTGAACAAATACAAGCAGGAATTGAGACAGAAAAGGTGGAAAGCAAGTGACTGGACATTAGATGTATCTATGGGGTATAGAATGCAGGTGAAAAAATGTATTTTTCGTGCATCTTTGAAAGCTTCCTCTGTATTCTGCCTTGAAACCAAGTAAGCCCAAGATGCCAGCAGTTTCATAAAATCATCTTTAAAATTAATGGAAGAATAAACAGATAAACAACTTAAAAAACACATTAGCCATGAAAATGTCTTCTTCTTATCTGTGAGACAACATTTATGCACAGATTTGTGCTGGTCTTAGCTCCAGGCAGAGTCATGTTCCTGTAAACTTAGACGCTGTGGATTAAAAAAAATTCACATGCGAAAGGCCTGGAAAGTCTTATTAACATAGAATCATAGAATCATTGAGGTTGGAAAAGACCTCTAAGATCATCGAGTCCAACCGTCAACCCAACACCACCATGCCCACTAAACCATGTCCCTAAGCGCCTCATCTACACGTCTCTTAAATACCTCCAGGGATGGGGACTCCACCACTTCCCTGGGCAGCCTGTTCCAATGTTTAACCACTCTTTCAGGAAAGACATTTTTCCTCACGTCCAATCTAAACCTCCCCTGGCACAACTTGAGGCCGTTTCTTCTCATCCTATCACTAGTTACTTGGGAGAAGAGACCGACCCCCACCTCGCTACAACCTCCTTTCAGGGAGTTGTAGAGAGCGATGAGGTCTCCCCTCAGCCTCCTCTTCTCCAGGCTAAACAACCCCAGTGCCCTCAGCCGCTCCTCATCAGACTTCTCCAGACCCCTCACCAGCCTCGTTGCCCTTCTCTGGACATGCTCCAGCACCTCAACGTCCTTCTTGTAGTGAGGGGCCCAAAACTGAACACAGTATTCGAGGTGCGGCCTCACCAGTGCCGAGTACAGGGGCACGATCACTCCCCTACTCCTGCTGGCCACACTAGTTCTGATACAGGCCAGGATGCCATTGGCCTTCTTGGCCGCCTGGGCACACTGCCGGCTCATGTTCAGCCGGCTGTCGACCAACACCCCCAGGTCCTTTTCCGACAGGCAGCTTTCCAGCCACTCTTCCCCAAGCCTGTAGCGCTGCATGGGGTTGTTGTGGCCGAAATGCAGGACCCGGCACTTGGCCTTCTTAAATCTCATACAGTTGGCCTCGGCCCATCAATCCAGCCTGTCCAGGTCCCTCTGCAGAGCCTTCCTACCCTCGAGCAGATCAACACTCCCGCCCAACTTGGTGTTGTCTGCAAACTGACTGAGGATGCACTCAATCCCCTCATCCAGAGCATCGATAAAGATATTGAACAAGACCGGCCCCAAAACTGAGCCCTGGGGAACACCACTCGTGACTGGCCGCCAACTGGATGTAACTCCATTCACCACAACTCTCTGGGCCCAGCCGTCCAGCCAGTTTTCTACCCAGCGCAGAGTACACCTGTCTAAGCCATGAGCCGCCAGCTTCTCGAGGAGAATGCTGTGGGAGACGGTGTCAAAGGCCTTCCTGAAGTCCAGGTAGAGCACATCCACAGCCTTTCCCTCAGCCACTAGGCGGGTCACCTGGTCATAGAAGGAGATCAGGTTGGTCAAGCAGGACCTGCTTCTCATGAACCCATGCTGGCTGGGCCTGATCCCCTGTTTGTCCCGCATGTGCCTTGTGAGCGCCCTCAAGATGAACCGCTCCATAATCTTCCCCAGCACCAAGGTGAGGCTGACAGGCCTGTAGTTCCCCGGATCCTCCTTCCAGCCCTTCTTGTAGATGGGCGTCACATTGACAAGCCTCCAGTCGTCTGGGACCTCCCCCGTTAACCAGGACTGCTGATAAATGATGGAGGGTGGCTTGGCAATCTCCTCCGCCAGCTCCCTCAGCACTCTTGGGTGGATCCCATCCGGCCCCATAGACTTGTGAGTGTCCAGGTGGCGTAGCAGGTCGTTGACTGCTTCCTCTTGGATTATGGGGGGTTCATCCTGCTCGCCGTCCCTGTCTTCCAGCTCGGGGGGCCGAGTACCCTGAGGATAACTGGTCTGCCTGTTAAAGACTGAGGCAAAGGCGGCATGAAGTACCTCAGCCTTTTCCTCATCCTCAGTGACAATGTTCCCCCCCACATCCAATAACGGATGGAGATTCTCCTTGGCTCTCTTCTTGTCATTAATATTGTCCTGGTTTCGGCAGGGATAGAGTTAATTTCCTTCCTAGTAGCTGGTACAGTGCTGTGTTTTGGATTTAGGGTGAGAACAATGTTGATAACACACCCATGTTTTAGTTGTTGCTAGGTAGTGTTTACACTAGTCAAGGACTTTTCAGCTTCCCATGCTCTACTGACTGAGAAGGCTGGAGGTGCACAAGAAGGTGGGAGGGGGCACAGCCAGGACAGCTGACCCAAACTGGCCAAAGGGATATTCCATACCATGTGACGTCATGCTCAGTATATAAAGCTGGGGGAAGAAGAGCGGGGGGGGGGACATTTGGAGTGATGGCATTTGTCTTCCCAAGTCACCGTTAGGCGTGATGGAGCCCTGCTTTCCTGGAGATGGCTGAACACCTGCCTGCCTATGGGAAGGAGTGAATGAATGCCTTGTTTTGCTTTGCTTGCGTGCGCGGCTTTTGCTTTACCTGTTAAACTGTCTTTATCTCAACCCACGAGTTTTTCTCACTTTTACCCTTCTGATTCTCTCCCCCATCCCACCGGGGGGGAGTGAGCGAGCGGCTGCGTGGTGCTCAGTTGCCGACTGAGATTAAACCACGACAAATATATTTGTAAAAACTTTTTTTGTTGTCTTTAACAACAGCAGCCAGATTACGTTCTAGCTGGGCTTTTGCCTTTCTCATTTCTTCTCTGCACGACCTAACGAGATCCCTGTACTCTTCTTGAGTCGCCTGCCCCTTCGTCCACAAGTGGTAAACTCTCCTTTTTTTCCTGAGTCCCAGCAAGAGCTCCTCGTTCAGCCAGGCCGGTCGTCTTCCCTGCCCGTTCTTCTTATGGCGTACAGGGACAGCCTGCTCCTGCGCCTTTAAGACTTCCTTCTTGAAGATCGTCCAGCCTTCCTGGACCCCTTTGCCCTTCAGGATAAAGACAGCGCTTCTGTTTCAGCAGTTCTCTAGATGGTAAGAATCGTTTCATGTATATCTTCTTTGTCCATTTTCCCCTGCACATCCAATATTGACCGTTCTAGAAGAGAAGATACAGGATAAGAAGGGTCTTCTGGCTTAAGGAGCTGTGCATCTTAAAATACAGAAGTACTTGAATCCTCCAGGCAAAAAGTTGTTTCTAAGGACGGCACATTCTAAAAGCTTTTAAATTGCTTTCCATAGTTCAAAGCTCCCTGGATTACTCCTGAGCCAGCATGTTCTCACTTAGCTTCAGTTGTAAAACTGCATTTGTCTTCTGTATACATTTCTAAATTTTCATTACCCTGTGAAGAATAATTAAATCACAAAGTAAGCAAAGCCAATTCAATGGTGAATGAAAAGCCAATGCTACAAAACAGTATTAAAAATTGAAACTGAACAGTTTAACTTTACCAGCTAATTTACTTAGGTATCACCCTAAGGCATCAATACCATTTATCACTATTGCCGTAGTCTGACATGTTTGCACCATCACTAGGAACAGAAGCATTTATGGAAAACAAATTAGGAACTTAAGGGAAATACAACGTAAATATTGAAATAAATCAGTAAATACACAGAATATCTGCAGTCGGGCATCAAGTCCTTGTTTAGAATTAACTAGTGCAGATACAAGTGTCTAGGTAAGGAGCCATGCTCATTAATGAAATTACATAAGATGTGGTGATAGTAGGAATTTTTAAAATAAAACAAAGTGCAGTCATATTTTTAAAGGGCTTTGAAAGACTAAGTCCAATATATGTATGCAGCTACAATTTTAAGAGGGTTAATGAAGAGTTAGTAGGGGCAGTAAAAGAGGGTGGAGATATTTCTATTAGAAGGCAGAGATTTGACAAGAGGTTTACTTTTTTACAAGAGCATCTTTTAAATATTTGAAGTATGTTTTTCTTTTTTTCTTCCAGGAACAAACACATTTCTAGATGAGAGGAGTTTGTAACCTCCTATAAGCTTTTCATCACTTTAACAGATGGTTGAAGTTAGGATATAGATTTCATGTGCTGTAAGTAGTCACCATGAGAAAGCATATGAACCTGTTGTTAATGACTCTGAAATTACTGCTGTTGGTTGTAAACAATATTTTATATGGAGTTAGAAAGAGAAGATTCAAAGTTTACCTCCAAACTCTTCCATGAGACTCATACTATTCTTCCCTCCTACCCTTTTCTGATATTCAGAAGATGGATCCAGAGCTTTGGAGAGATAATTCTAATAACAATTTTCTCTCTTTGTTATTCTATGGTCATAGCACTTCATTAAAAGAGACACTAACATTTCACTATCATGTTTTAGATTAAGAATACCAAGAGAATTCAACCACCATATTCCCAGAAAGAGTTGGATTGGTCTTTACATGCAAGCATATAAATAAAACTGTTGGCAACATAAATTTCTTGATTTTGCAGGTAAGTAGATTGCAAGAGGAATTGCTTAAGGTCAGACAAAATCAATGAGAGTGGAACTTTGGTTGCCAGTTTAATGTGCTAGCCATCTTTGTTATTGTACACACACACAAAGAAACGAACAGTACAGAGACAAACAGGAGGCAACATACAACTTTCAGAAAGCACTTCAAATATACTATGAATATTTATTTTTTATATTAGCAACACAAAACAAGTATTTCCATACCATTTGTTGTGATTTTAATGGTCAAACATGAGGTTTGAACATGCCAGAAACACCGTCAACTTAAAAATTAGGGGTTTGGAACAACTGGTTAAAACTATTTAGCAGTTCTATTACTGCTACAGTTTAATGAATATGGAACAGCCTAAGGGACCCATTGCATAATCAGTGCCAAGATTTTGTTTGATTGTTCTCTCCCTACAAAAATTTGTAATACAACTAAACATATTTAGTTGAGGTTGAATATTTTTATTCTCTGCATTTTATTTTGTTAGTATAAAAAAATACATATTAAAGCAATACAAAAACAGTATTATGGATTTAAAGTAACAGAAGAAATCAATTCTATCTATTAATTTTAAATTTACTTGCTTAGGTTGGTTTAAGATAACCCTATAGTTTCCTTCAGCAGTCTTTTTTCAACTTATTATCACTGCCTGTTACTGTTTACGCTGTGTATGTCTAAAGTATAGCCCTTTCTCTCTGGCCCCTCAGAACGTTTCCTTTTGTTAAAGGTATTTGCAACCTATTGAAATGCAAATAGAGGTAAACATTGAAGGAACATGCTAATAATATTACTGAAAATATGTACACACTTTTAACTATTTTTTAAGTTTTTGTACTTCTGGAAGTACATGTCTGCTAGTTGCAGGAAAAAGAAATATTAAATATTTCTTATTTTGTGCAAAAGGTCATGTATTACCAAGCAAACTCAGCTATTCTCCATCAAGATTACTGGAGCAAATGCAGAGACTCTGTCTTACTGAAATCATTAATTTTTCTCTTTCATTTAAGATAAATTTCTAACTACTTGTCATCAAGTGATAATTTTCCCTACATTCAACGATGAAGAAGATATCAGACCATATTAATGATCCAGCAAACTACTGTCACACCCATAAGCTCACTTGCCTGTTAGATTATCATGTCCAGCAAGCTCAGTCAGCTGTTCGATTTCTTTCGTATTTCTGAAACCATATCCAGCCAAGATACACCTCAGCACGAGACAAACCAAAACCATTATTTTATGGTACTGTGGTGGGTTTACCTTGGCTGGACACCAGGTGCCCACCAAGCTGCTTTCTCACTCCCCTCCTCAGCAGAACAGTGCGGGGAGAGAAAATAAGATGGTAAAAAAAGCAAAGGAAAACAAAAGATTTATTCTCTACTTCCCATCAGCAGGTAATGTCCAGCCACTTCCCGGGAAGTAGGGCTTCAGTACACACAGCGGTTTCCCTGGAAGACAAACGTCGTAATAACAAAACACGCCTCCCCCTCCTCCTTTCTCTTAGCTTTTATTGCTGAGCAGACGTCACATGGTATGGAATATCCCTTTGGTCAGTTTGGGACAGCTGTCCTGGCTATGTCCCCTCCCAAGGTCTTGCCCACCCCCAGCCTACCAGTGAGAGGAGAGACAGCCTTGATGCTGTGCGAGCACTGCTCAGCAGTAGCCAAAACACTGGTGTGTTATCAACACCTTTCTAGCTACCAATACAAAGCACAGCACTTTGAGGGCTGGTATGGGGAAAATTAACTCCACCTCAGCTAGACCCAATATAGGAACTATCTATTGATAGTTTCGGAATTGTTTATCCTTTCCCTGGAAGTCCAGCAATATCTCTAGATTTACTTGTGCCCTTATTTACATAATTACTAGAATTTCATTTTGCACTTCATTAGCAACCACAGCCAATCCTAATATTCTAAATGAGCAAAAGCTCTTCCCATTGCCTTTAAGCACAAGCACTCATTATAATTATTCTGGATGATGGGTTATATCTGAAAATCAACATAGTTACATCCAACAGTTCTAAATTCTCCCTTTCTGCAAATGTATGAGCAGCAAAATAAATTAATCTAAGAATTTCAAATGCATTTCAAAACAAACTTTCTCACTGAAAATCATCATCACTGAACTCTTCTTTCATTTCCTTTCACAGTGTGTAAACACAGAGCCATGTTTTCTGAAGGTGCACATTTTTTTCCTGTACATCGAGATCTCAGAATATTCTGCATCACAACACCTTTTTCCAGCATTTACTTTACTGAGCCATTAAGTACGCTTCTGTTCTACCACCTTTCATTATTCAAATTCTCTCTCTTTGAACTCTCAGTTTTTTCTCTACTTCTCTATAGGTTTGGGGTTTTTTTCCTGCCCTCATTACTTGGAACAGAACACAGTGACAAGCTCAATTATATCTCCATATGCGATTAATGTTCTAATTTCAACTCTTTATGCCAATGGAAAACCTTCTGGACTCCACTGGCCTGAAGAATTCTCAAAGGAGAAAGGGTGAAAATATCTCCACTGCTGAATGACCATGCAGGTCAGTTAGGTAGATGACCTGGAGAACATGGGTCTGGCTTGTATCATTTAGACAAGATGAACTTGCAAATTCAGGAATATTTGTCTTAAAGAAATCATAGCTGTGGAACTTTCATTCTGATCTATGTTTAGACACTGCAAGACAAAAGAGCTTGTTGCTGCAGTGCGAAGAAGAAAACAAATGGAAAACAATTTAAATTTTAATATGAAGTTAGTCATCATGTAAGATGGAAAGACCAGCAACTGAAAAAGCCTTAAAGATGAAAATATTTAGCACCTTCTAACAAAGCACACAAGAAAAGGCAGTATGATTTCTTTGATGGCTTAGCTCTAGTAAAATGAACTCACCTTAAGTGTACTTCCTGAAAAAAATTACACTCCAAGGGCAGAAGGTGCACTATTATTAACCTATTAAAGACACAAAGAAAAGAAAAAATTCTGAGGTTTATATTTATTTATAAATAATATACTATTGTGGTGTTATGTAATGATGCATCAGTCAATCTCTGTAAAGCATGAATTGGGTCACTTAATCACAATATTTTTATTTAGATTTCTTACAGAAAAGAAGAATTGTTTGTAAACCAGAAGTTGACCATCCAAACCAGTATTTCACATCCTGGTGGGGTAAATATACAGTCTTTTCTTTGATAGTACAGACAAATTTACTTAACACAGAAAACAGTAAACAAACCAAATTAATGAAACTAAATGTAATACTTCCATGTTATCAGTTAGCAGGCTCGGGGTTCAAGAAACCACATACACACAAATCCATCAAATAATGGCTTTGCTACAGTTTTTATACTTTTCTTGGAAGCTTCATAAAATTCTTTTTAAGTTAAGTCTTTTTTTGGTCACAGAAATGGGGGTTGACTGACATTTCAACTATATACTTTCTACATAGAATTACACCATAGCAGTTTTGTAAAATTTCACTAACATTTAACAATCAGTTTCACATTTCATACATGGAGAGTTCATTTCTCTCATACACTTTTGTTTTCAACCTGTTTGCTGATGTAAATTACTACTTCACAAAAATCTTAGTGTTTTATGTATCCACACTATAAGTTTCTATAACTTAAAGGTTTCTTAGATGTCACAAAAAATTGATCATTTTTTTATCTGCAGTTTCCTTTGGATATTTGAAAAAGACATTTTAAAAATCTGAGATATCATGTTTTTAATAAGCAGCTATGATACATGCACAAAAGTAAAAATTCTCAGGATTTTCTGCATTTTTTTCTGTATAGTATTTACTGCACTATATGCTGGGTGTACAAATCCTCAAGTAAATAAAAATGCCATTGTTTTGCATTTTGTTTTCACCTCACATTTTATTAGCACAAAGAAAGCTACTCTTTTGTATTGCTTCATGTGAAAGGTTGTTCATGTTCTTTAAAGCTTTTGCTGTCCTTTTTATAATATACAGATCATCCAATCAATTTCTGACTTTAACACAGATCTTGCCTTGACTTGCCTCTTTATTAACAAGCTGAATGATCAGGCTCTGCACTTTTAGCATGAAATGTTCAAGTATGGCTGAGTCAGAAGTTGCTTCTCTGTTATGTTAAGTCTTAGTAATTACAGAAAATTAGGGCAATTTAAAGATCAGAGGGTTGCAAATACTTTGGAGCTATGTAAAATGTGTTATGGAGGAACTATGAACCAAAAAGATGACTATGGAAGTATTGTAATGTTATGAACTGAGGAGTACATTGTATAATCACCAACTTTACTTATACAAAACTTTCCCTTTTGAGATCCACATTTGTTTTTAAACTGCTTTTCAACTTTGAAGGGTTGCAAAACTTCGCAACATCACTGTTGAAAAATGGATTGATGCATTTTTAAAAATTCTGGACCTAATTAAATACATATTAGAAAACTCTGCTGAAGCCACCAGAACAATTTCAAGACATATTAAGTTGCAACACTGCTGTTGGAAACCATCTAAAATCATCTATAATGCTAGGAGTCAGAACTGTGCACGGGTAGCTCACAAAGACTAACAGAGCGAAATATTTTGTGACAGGAAATCTCTCTTGATATCCAGAAGCCAGACTAAACGATGTGGAAGATTGAGGATGAGGGACGTGGAGCCGAGCACTTCCAGCTTCGCATGAATAATGATACATCTTACATTTGGCTGCGATCCTGCAGATGTTACCTGCAGATGTTTTACAGCACACACTGTCCTCAGCCAGCCACAGGCAGACTGCAGTCTGTGCAGTCCCTTACATAGTCAATCCGTGTATATTGTTTCACTTCACTCTGTTTAATTACTCCTAGATTTTCCTCGAAGTCTTACCATATGACAGAACTTTAAGTGAAACCTGTGACATTTACTTTCCCTTTTCTGTGTTAATTTTCCCTTTGTTTTCCTTTCTTTTTAAAAGCAGTTTATACCGCTCCTCCATCTATGTGTGTATTTTTTTCCTTATTTTCCTAGCATGTTCTGACACTTTTCTTCAAACTCTGGATTTGACCTGGGGACACCAAACATCACCTTCAATCCTGTTCATTGCCTGCTCCGATTGCCAAGCCCACACAGATGAATGGCAGTCATCCTAGGAATGACACGCAGCAATTCATCAAATGGATTTGCCCATTAGGCATATCCAGGCAATCCAGTGACAAAACCATATAATCTTGTCTTCCAGTCCCCTGCTATACCAAGTGTAACAATTACTGCACAGAAATGGTGCATATCACCATTTAATATAGAAAACAATGAAGTATTTTCTATCCTTGCCATTTTTCCACTATCTAATTTCATTTTAAAGGATCACATTCCAGCCCCTGTCTCCTGGCCCCCTAAATTCAACCCTGAGCTCCCTCTCCACATAAATACCGTCTTGTGTGAGATCAATACATATATCTTCAGCACTGGGCTGGTAATGTACTCTCATCTGTAAAACTTGATGAGAAACAAGAGGAAAGCAATTGTTCAATATTTAAGTTTTTATAAAATTTAAGGAGCCCCTAAAATATAATCAAAAGCAAAAAGAAAAATCCAAATAGCAATCCCTTTGGCCAGACATCTTATGGAAATTAAGAGCTATCTCAATATTCCATTAGACCTTGCTGTGGTTTAACCTGGCAGGCAGCTAAACACGATACAGCCATTTGCTTATTCCCTGCCCCCCCAGTGGGATGGGGGAGAGAATCAGGGGGAAAAAGAGTAAAATTCGTGGGCTGAGATAAAGACAGTTTAATAGGACAGAAAAGGAAGGGAAAATAATGAATATACAAACAAGTGATGCACAATGCAATTGCTCACCACCCGCTGACCGATGCACAGACAGTTCCCGAGCAGCGGCTGCACCCCTCTGACAGCCAACTCCCCCCAGTTTATATACCGAGCATGATGTCCCATGGTATGGAATGTCCCTCTGGCCAGTTGGGGTCAGCTGTCCTGGCTGTGCCCCCTCCCACCTTCTTGTGCACCTCCAGCCTTCTCAGTCGGTAGAGCATGGGAAGCTGAAAAGTCCTTGACTAGTGTAAGCACTGCTCAGCAACAACTAAACCATCGGTGTGTTATCAACATTGTTCTCATCCTAAACCCAAAACACAGCACTGTACCAGCTACTAGGAAGGAAATTAACTCTATCCCTGCCAAAACCAGGACAGATCTGTACCCCAAAGTCATATATGTTCTTAAAAGGCACATGATGCAGAAAGAAAGTCACATAAATCACTAAAGTGGTTGATATAAACATTCAACAAAATGAAAATTAAGGACATATTCCCTGCTGTTTTATTGTGTGAAATTTCACACAGTGGGTTTCAAATTTACTTTAATTTTGTCCTTTTTCACAGGTTGTATTTTCCTAGCCTAAACTTGCATTACTGAGAGATTAATATTTCAAGATTAAAAAAAAAAAAGTTTTACAGGAACACAGTACTTTTTTCATAAAACTTCCCTCTGCTGCATAGTGATCACAATGAAAAAGATATCTCAGCTCTGTAGCATTCACCTACTGTATAGGAAACAAAGCCATGTTCTTATTTTGCACACTTTTTTAAGGGATTTAGTGATTTTATCTACTTGCTTCTAGAAATGAACTGGCTTGCTTAGCTGTTATTTGAAGAAAGAAGGTGTTAGAGGTTACTTTTTCTTTTTTTTTCATTAAAATAATCATTAGACCTCTTAAGGGATATCTTTAATTAAAAAAAAAAATTATGTATAGGTTAGCTCCAGATTTGTTTACTATAGCAGAAACACAAGAATGCAAGGAAGAGCAATTCGTGTGTTCCAGCAAGTTTATTGTCTAACACGTAAAGCTACTCACTTAGTAAGATTGTCACATACTGCCATTTTCCTGCCATGATCTAGTTTCTATGTTAAATACTTAAAAGCAAAATTTCGTTTATATATTGCCTATTCCCACATTTCTTTTTGTCCTTTCAGCAACCTATCATAACATATTTGCTGCTGTTAATAACGTTCAAATACATTTTCCAAGGGTCTTATGGTAAATACAGGTATGGGTTCATTCACCTGCTCATTCTCTAGGCCAGGCCATGAGAAATGGATAAAAAAACCCCATGTATTTCATTTAAGTTAAAAGAGTGCAAATATCATTTACCAGCATTTCATATCAACTATACCTTTAACAGCATAACTGACTAAAAATCAAATGTAAGAATCTGTTATCTGTTATGACATGCCCACAAGAAACTTCAAACACACCTTTCTCAGCCTGTATTCCATTGATTAAAGCACATCTATTTCAGCTCATCCTTCAAGTGACACGAAAATTTGACTGCTCTCCAAGCTTAAAGTTATTCGGAAAGAAGAACAGATTCAAAACCTTCTGTTGAAACTGTTACATTTTTCACCGAGGTATTAGAGCTTGCTTTGCCTTTACTAACAGAAAGCAAATACAAGCATCGTCCTGCAGCTTTGTGATTAAATTCTGATGTGGAAGGGGAAAATCTTAGCCCCAGCTCCTGTTTAAAACGACTGTTGAAGTATTTTTTCACTTTCTTCCACCTCAAGAGTGCCTTTAAAGGGAAGAATGACATCTTTCAAAAATAAGAAGCGACTGCTGTCCATCATGTAAAGGAAAAACCTTAAGAACCTGTGAGAGCCCTGGGTTATGAATCCTGAACGAAAGTTAGTGCCATTTTCAGGCTAGAAGCAAACACTTGAATTCCAAAGAAAGAATCAATTTTAACCATACCTCACTGCTTCCAGACCTACCCTTTGGGTGGTGGTCTCTTCTTAACATGCTGTCTGTGGGTGTTAGTTTGGCTTGTTTCTATATGTATACCTTTCTAAAGTACTGTATGAAAAGCCTTGCAGAGTGGAAACTAATACCTACAGTATGCAAATTTCCAGATGCAATGGTATCATATATTACAATGTTCATTTTTCACATTTCCTATGATTTCCACATTTTCCTGTGAATTTGCTGTGACAGAGAAATCTTGATTTTTCTGAAGTTAGATTTTTTAATCCTTCAGATTAAAAATTAAAATTCAGGCAGAATTTCCCTTCAGACATTTAAACCCTGGTTATAACACCAAAACTAAACTTAAAAAATTCTAATACCTGCTCAATGTAAGTTATGTCTCCTCTGGAAGATCTTAGAGCCATCTATAGAGAGAGTTAGTAGAGAAAATGGCAAGTCAAGGTTCTACATTGCCTTTCTTACCAGCATCTTTCACCTATTGTTTTATCCACCTAATGAGAAAAAAAAACATCTACTGTTATGCATCCTCTGGACTCTGTGAAATCATTAGTCCTGGTTTAGTTGCAGGACTAACAGTGTCGTGTGTGACATGGATTCTTCTCTGTAAGACAGGGCTGAATGTTGAATTGAGCTCCAGTTGAAGGTACCCTTTGATGCTGGTTTCATAAGGAAGCAGAGGAGAATCCAAATCCTATACATACTCTTACATGTGTGCATTTGAGATCAAGGCAATACAAAATCATGCCATAGTAAGACTAATAAACTCAGCCATGAAACAGCAGATTACTTTGTGTGTGTAAACGTGCATGTATTGCTTTCCAGTCAGAGCTTATATACAAGTGGAGGAGGATTAAAAGGCAACAGTGTTGACAAACATGTTGACAAACTGTTTTCCCGATGGCTCAAGTCATCTCTGCTTTGGGATATTGGGACATACAAGACTGGGCATTAGGAAAAAAAAAAAAACAATCTTCACTTAACTAGGGAGGTATGACAGTACTGGAAGAGGTTACGAGAGAGCTTGCAGAATTTCCATCCTTAAGGATTTTCAAGGTTTAGCAAGAAAAATCCTCACCGGTCCTGATCCAGTGCCAACAATATACCACCGTGAGTGGTGTGTTGGACTAGGTGACCTCCTAGTCCAAAACCCAACATTTTTATGATTCCATTGTCTTTGTACTGTGCTTCACGGTGTCATGTGTTCATAGCAGTGACGCATTTCCCTTTACCAATGCTCACCTCACAGTGTGCAATAAGTTCAGTATTCTTCAACTTTCTGAAGAATATGTGATTCTCTTTGCTTAACCACAGGATGTAATTTAAACATTAGTCACATTCATCTATGAATAATTATGCCTTTTGATCATGCTTTGTAAAAGTGAGTGGCCACGTCATCTATGAAAAAACTGCTAGCACCACCACATCTCTAATTACATGGTGTGGGGGGAAAAAAAAAAGGAACGGTAATAAATATATTTATAGAACCCAAAAGGTTTAAAGTCCCAAACTACTGGCAAACAAACAAAAAAACAAAAAATCAAATCAGAAGCATAGACAATATTTATTAGACTGAAAAGTTAGAATCTTTTAAAATTATTCAAAGTGAGCTACAGTAAGAGAAATATTTCATTTAGTTTGAAGATCAATCTAACTCAAAAGAGTAGAAAACTAAATAATCTTCTTCCAAAAGTACTTCTGAAAAAGTACTTAAAAAGTATTAAAAAAAAGTTTAATACGTATTAACAATAACAATCAGGTAGTGCAGATGTATCATTTCTGTAACTTAAGAAGTGAACAGAACAGATTCAGCAACAGTCATGCTATGATGAACATATAAGAACAGTTTGCTACGTTTTAATTAACCTTTCAGTAACACAGACATTTAGTTTATTGAACTTTTACTGAAATCAACAGTAGCCTTAAAACATACTTCAAAGGGAAAAATAGTGGCCCAGGAGCTATATACACATCCTCCTAAGTATCTGCTTGGCTGGCAGTCTGGAAAATGTCAGCTTCAAAGGATTAGAGCTTTATTTGTGAATCCTAATTTGAAATGTTACTATGAGATGTAATGACATCACTGGTCATGCCATGAAATAAAGTAGAAAGATGTCATTAACCTTTATTGACAGCTCCATGAAATGTAAGATTAAGGCAACCATTGTGATTTTGCTGCAGGGCCCTTTATCCCCTCCGCTCCCACCTGACTCGGCTTAAAGGGACACAGCACATTTCTAGCACAGTAAAACATTTCAGGTCACTCTGGAGCACTGCAGTTTAAGAGTATGTTTTATTGCTTGGCACAAAAATTCTCAAGACTTCATTCAATATTTGCAGAATAGGGGCTTCCTGGCAACATTAGCAATTATTTTTACTTGAATACCATCCAAAAGAGAAGACAAGGTGCAGCATTCAGATCTAATAACAGTCTGAGGCAAAATGTGGGCACCTGAGTCCAAACCAGGGTCCTGAAATGACTGCAGTTACGCTCAACATTTAAAAGATCCAAGCTCTTACTATGAACAGCCTGACAACTAGTTCATAAGTAGGTTATCATACTGGAAATAGACATTACTCTTCATGAAGAGAATAATTGGACTGTAAGTCTGACATTCATATCTTTCTCTTGCTTAAGAAGGCTGAAACCTTCTGGCTCTCATTATTGATTGATAATAATAATAGAGGTAAATGTGCAAATGATTAAGTTCTCATCCCCCATTTTGACTAGATTACACCTAACCTTCTTCATTCTGTAGACCACAACAGAGAAAGTAACAGGTTTATTTCTGAATTCTTTGGTCTCCAATGGATTTACTGGGGAATACCAGAATTACAATTCATTATCAAGGGTTACAATTAAAAAGAGTGATAAAATGTTAAATAAATGTGAAATTTCACAGAAAATTCACACACTGAAACCTGTGAAACTCATGTACAGTGTGAAAAAAGAAGAGCACAAGTCAGCAGCAAATCATTATAACGTGTGATATCATTGCATCTGGAATCCCTCATTATGAACCAGAAGTCCTGTGTACAAAACACTTAACAGAATTAACATGCAAGTATTGGGCAATATATCTGCTCATATAAAATGCTATGCTCCGTTGACTTTGATGTTCTGTTGATTTATACCAGTCAAGAACTTCTTATCGTGTAGTAAAACTATTTTCAGGTAATTGAGTCACCTGACTGCTTCTTATTCCTCCTTTTAGAAAACATTTTCTTAAGAATCTGAAAGATTCAAAGGCATTGGATCAGCCAAGTTAGGAATTAAATTATAAATACAGCACATAACACTTAACAATAAAGCACATAATGATAAAAAAAGCTTAATGTACTGCAGTCCTAAGGGGCAACAGTAGCTATTTCTTTCTATACTACTCCTTGCTCAGATTGAGCAGTGCATTTCAGTGTATATTATCTTTTCGTTACACTCATTAAAATGAATGAAAAGAACGTGAGACACATTTTGTATCTACATTATTTGAGAAATGCCACCAACCAAAATTTATAAAACCTACTTAAGAGTTTGCCTTTATTTTGAAAGTTAGCATTTCAAAAGACCTTCACAGAACTAAAGTTTGATGAAAATACCATCTAAGTAGTTCTCTGTTATTTTATAAAATATAGGATAAAAAAGTAGCCAGGAATCGCTCTAGGGGGAATGTAGTGGAGCTTTAAAGCTCTCAGGGTTCAAAGGTAATAAAATAATTCCATAACATCCTTGCTTTTCTGAAATACTGGCCCCTTGTCAATGCCACCAGCTATTTTTCTCTATAGTCCCCGACATTTAAGTTATGTCTTCAGTTAAAAGACACTTTTTCTTCTACACTTCCATTCATCCCTCGAGAAAATTTCAAATAGGCTCAACCATACGAGTTTACAGAAGATGCGCTTCACAAGGCTGAGCAAGTGAAGGGGCAAGCAGGGACTTTTTCTGAAACACTAAAATACAGAAGGATAAAGTAAATCCAGAAGGAGGGGACATGCACCTTTATCCTTCTGGCAAAGCAAAGCTGGTATCATCCAGATGAAGCACGCTCATAACAGGTTTCCTTTGAAACACAGCAACACAAAGATATATCTGATTTGTAGTGTCACAGCGTGCTGAGCGCTTCCTGAAACACGCTCAGAAAAATGCTCAACAGCTCTAAAAGTATCCACTAGCTTGGTCAGACTCTTGTTCTGGAAAAGCGGTTCACACCACACTATGTAGCACTTACTAATTGCAGTTAATGCTGTCATTGGTAACTGCTAGTGGTTAGCCAGTACTGCAGCCTCAGAGACCGCTACTCCAGGTAAACCCTAATGCTGATCTTACTTTCTAAATGAATGATCACAGCTGGTTTTGATGACAAGGGTTTGGTTGAGCTTATTGTCAGCAAGGAGTGACTCCAGCATAGTATTTTTGGCAAGCATGACAAATACTTCAAGGTGTCAGCACAAAACTGTGTTCTCTGAGTATACAAAGTGATATGTTTTTTGTCTTCCTTTTGGATGGTGAATTATAGAAGAGGTTATGCTGATCAGGTTAACTATAATTAAGATGATTTCTCAATCTGTTTTGTACCTTATACTTCTGTATTTTGTGTAGAAAAAAAAGATCATTTTAAATATTAAACAGCATTTCTTGGGATTATTGGTGATGCAGTCACAGAACATATATTGATGTCCATATGCTGAAGCAAATTCATCACTATGTCAGCGTTCCTTCATAAGTGAATTGGCTTTAAATGAAAATAGTGATTCCTATGTTTGAATAATAGCTTCATATGGCTGGGATAATCTTAATTCAATGCTCCCTATTGGTTCATGTAAATGTTCCATTTATTCAATACTACAAGAGCTCAAATCTAGCTTACCAGCTGTCACAAGCTTTGATAAAGGCAAAACCATGATCAGATGCAGTCTTGCAATTATGAATTGCACAGCGATGCTAAATAGAGTCACCGCTTTTTGCAGGGCAGTTTCTCTTTTTCTGTACAATATAAGTTTGGTACCTTGGCTATTTGAAAATGTATTACAGTATCATGAATCATTAAAATAGAATGATATTAGGTCTGCAACTTTCTTATTAGTTTCTTTTCCTCTGTTAACACTTTTATTTTAATTTTGGACCTGTATATCTGAGACAACAAAAGTGGGAGATCCATGCAGGTGGATAAAAAATTGGACCACTTATCATAATTTTACTGGTAGCACCTTTTAAGCTTTTAAAATACAGAATTAAAGGTGACACTAGATTGATTCCAGTCATTCCTGTGTGAAAAAAAGTTTTTCTAGTTTAGGTGATTTTTTTTTTCTTAAGCTTTAGTGAAAACTTCAGTTCAGTGGGAAAATTGTTCTCTATGTGGGCACATGTGCACGCAAAGAGGAAAAAAAAAAAGAATGACCAGAACTTCATAGCTGAAATTTCAAGTATAACATTGCCTGTAGTTACAGAATAATGGAGTATTAAACTTGTATTGGATTTCATATCTATTATTGATTGTGCTTGCCTATTAACAACTCCGATTTAAGTGCCCAATAAAGTCTTTTGTTAAAATTTAATCTGCTTTTGATTTCACTTTTATATCAGTCATTGATTGCTTATCACTTATATTGATCATTTTGTATGCATTTACATCCTTTTCTTAAGAATTTTGTTTAATAACATGATACCATAACTTTTTAGTTTTAATTAAAAGTTAGAAGGCTTTTAAATGCATTCTTTGATAAGATTTTTTTTGTCCCGAGGATGAAGACTATTATATGACTAGAACAGCAAGGGAACTCAGTATATTATTTGCAGGTTTTCATGGCTAAAGATAAATGTTTCAGTCAATATACTTTGAATTAGTTTACTTAATGAAAATATAGTCTCTTGCTGCTGAAAATTTTTCATTCATTGTCTGTTCTTTTTTTTTTCCCTTTAAGAATTTAATGTCATAAATTTACCATATCAGTCCTGGTCTGTCTTCCATTTTCAAAATGAAGTTTCTGAATCTTTTTCTGAGACTTATTCCCCTACAACTGTATGTAGTTTCCACAACTATAGTGGAGATAACACCCCCCCCCAATTCTGCATCACGTTAGTCGATGTCATTGTACTCACCTGAAAAAGAAGTATCCTACAGCAAGAAAAGCCATAACTACTTCTAGTCCACTACCATTAGGGTTTCAGAACAATATTAAGCAATATGCCTTTTTGAGAGGAATTGAAAATTATCCTTAGTTATCTAATATACTCTCTTTACATGTCATTTTCTTCAAGCACAGAGAAAGGTCAATCCTGAACCAAAACTTCAGCTTCATAACCTCCCAGTCACTTACTGAATGGGTTATAGGTAGGAAGGTAACACTACATATATGTTCTGTACAGCATAAGATTGAGCAAGTCAGAAAATGTATACATGGATGAAATTCTGGTAAATAATTAGCAAGATAAAGATATCATGCTTAATAATTATTCTAAGATATTAATGTTGTATTGGGTTTGCATGGCAAGGTTTTAGTAGCAGGGGGCACTACAGGAGTGGCTTCTGTGAGAAGATGCCAGAAGCTTCCCCCATGTTCAACAAAGCCAATGCCAGCCGGCTCCAAGATGGACCCGCCACTGGCCAATGCCGAGCCCATCAGTGATGGTGGTAGCACCTCTGTGATAACATATTTAAGAAGGGGGAAAACCTGTGCAACAGCAACTGTAGCCAGAGAGAGGAGTGAGAATATGTGAGAGAAACAGCTCTGGAGACACCAAGGTCAGTGAAGAAGGAGGGGGAGGAGGTGCTCCGGGCACCGGAGCAGAGATTCCCCTGCAGCCCATGGTGAAGACCATGGTGAGGCAGGCTGTCCCCCTGCAGCCCATGGAGGTCCATGGTGGAGCAGATATCTGCCTGCAGCCCATGGAGGACCCCATGCCGGAGCAGGTGGATGCCCGAAGGAGGCTGTGACCCCATGGGAATCCCACACTGGAGCAGGCTCCTGGCAGGACCTGTGGACCTGTGGAGAGAGGAACCCACGCTGGAGCAGGTTTGCTGGCAGGACTTGTGACCCCATGGGGGACCCACGCTGGAGCAGTCTGTTCCTGAAGGACTGCACCCCGTGCAAGGGACCCACGCTGGAGCAGGTCATGAAGAACTGCAGCCCATGGGAAGGACTCACGTTGGAGAAGTTCATGGAGGACTGTCTCCCGTGGGAGGGACCCCATGCTGGAGCAGGGGAGGAGTGTGATGAGTCCTCTCCTGAGGAGGAAGGAGCAGCAGAGACAATGTGTGATGAACTGACCACAACCCCCATTCCCCATCCCCCTGAGTCGCTGGGGGGGAGGAGGTAGAGAAAATGAGCAGTGAAGTTGAGCCTGGGAAGAAAGGAGGGGTGGGGGGAAGGTGTTTTAAGATTTAGTCTTTATTTGTCATTACACTCCTCTGATTTGATTGGTAATAAATTAAACTAATTTCCCCAAGTTGAGTTTGTTTTGCCTGTGACAGTAATTGGTGAGTGATCTCTCCCTGTCCTAATCTCGACCCACGAGCCTTTTGTTATATTTTCTCTCCCCCGTCCAGCTGAGGAGGGGAGTGAGAAAGCGGCTTTGGTGGGCACCTGACGTGCACAAATGTTTATAAAGTTATAATAATGATTATTGCCCTCAGCGTTAAGATAGTAGCCTGGGTCTTTTTGTATTTTTTCCTGCTAGTTTTCTTGACCCTCTGCCAGCTTGTTAGAAGTAGTTGCCAAGGCTTATTCATGTATGTTAAAGCTGTGCTGGGATGTTACCTCACTATCAGCACTCCCAGCAAGACAGCCACAGTTAATTAGCTAATTACCTTGAAGTCCACAAATCCAAATAGAAAGAATAGCAGCATTCTGCTCTAGCATCCGAGGAAAAAAGGAAAAGATGGCTGGATTTTGAAACATTGAGACACATGTTATTTAACATCAGATCTTGCAGAAGTTGGCATTTCTACCAAAACTCATACAAAAAAGTTTACAGACTTATAGATTAAAAAGAAATTACTGTAAAAGTATATGTTCTCAAAACAAGCTGTTTAATGTTTGAATGGATATAGTTAGCATAGGTTATGCACTTGTCACGTAAAAAAGAACAGAATCACAGAAATGCAAAGGACATGTCTACGAGCTGCAGCATGATTGAAGATCTTCTGCCCACACTCAGATCTGACAAGGCACCAGCCAAATCCTGTCTGGGAGCCATATGGCACACTGTTGTGTCTCAAAGACTAGCACCTGCCTCTTGGCATCTTTCTAACTCTTTTCCTTTTTCACACAAGCTCACATCTACCTACACCTGTCTGGATAAACATACTGTTCCATCATCTGGCCATAAACTGAGTTTAATCTTATGTCTGGGAATTCAGGTTTGGCACTTATACATAGTTATAGATCTTTAATGTGCACCCATAGCAATTAGCCCTCATGATCTGTAATAGTCCAAAGTTGTGGAACTTTCCCTGAGAGCTACAAAATGTAATTTTAAAGTGATAAATTAAGAAACTGGCTGAAACCATAGCTGAAAAATAAGCAATGGCATATTAAACTTCAAGCAAAAAAAAAATCTATAAGGTTAGGGACTTGGTTCATGATCTAAAAAAATATTTTTTGAAGAGAACTTACATAAGGAAACCATTATACAGATGTCTTCATTGTTCAATAAATTACATACTTAATAATTCAAAAATAACAAGGTAGAGTTAGGGAAAAATAGATAGTGATTAGGCCATTAGCCTAGCATTGGGGTTGCCTTAATTCAATTTGGTGCTTTGAAACAGATTTCCTAGGAAGCGTTAAGCGAGTTATAAGGCACAAAATATTTCAAATCATTTAGGAACCTGGCAAAATCTTTAATTTAAGATACTGTTCTGATTCCTGCTTGCAATTAAGCATTTCTGAAAATCCTGTTAGGTACTGGTCTATAATACATATATCTAAATATATTTTATGTTCAGCATTTATCTCTGTTCAGAGGCAGTAACTCACATAGATGTCAGTAGTATATGGATACAGATTTCTTTTGGATCAGCCTATCTGAGCTTCTGTTCTTTGTCACAGTGTAAAATTAAAATGATTCTTTGTTTTGCTAAGAAGTGGCAGAATTAGGTGCATTTAAAAATGAAATTAGTTAGGCACCCATGAAAAGGACAGACCTTCAACCAATCTTCCTAGAGAAATAGAAATTACTTGAAATATTGATGGTAAGGACCTGAATGAAAGCTGTATTTGGCCATCATGACATGACTGCACAGCCTAGGTTATGGTTAGACTATGGAAACATTTATAGCACTCAGTCTGCTCATGCACAATGTGAGTGAAAGCCTATTTCTCCTCTGGGTACTTCATTTGGCACAGATAATTGTTTCTGCTGCTGCTGCTGCTGCTGCTGTGATGAACTATCTCAGTCAATCTTATTCTTCCTGTACAGCTATTTCCTAATGTGCTTGTACACACATACACCAGGGATAGACCTATCATATCTATCTAGAATCCAGCCACATATTCTCTGAACACAGATCCTATTCCTATTTCCCAATTCACTTAACACTTCAGAGAAAGCATTGCTAAAATGTATGTGAATAACAAGAATGGTGTTTCTGAAAGCAATTATCTTATACTTGTCAGCAAGAGAGTTTATTTGCTCACAGCAGCTTTAAAGGATATGCCATCTAAATCCTGACACAATTCAAAATATTCTGTGCTCTGGGCTAAACAGATTTAGTGTAACAGCTGGTCAGGAATTTTCAGACTTCACAGTTTTTCCACAAGAAAATTTCAGCTCATGATTGGAACAGACCAAAATGTTTTTAACAGGTTAGACTTCTCATCAAAAAACAAAGCTCCCACCTAAAAATAATAGAGAGCTTAGTGCTTAGACACCTAACTGCAGTGGAAGTTTCCATTCATGCTTTGGTTGGGAAATCTTAGACTTCTGCATCCTTGCTGAATAGGATAACACTGCATGTATCAGACATGCCAAGCCAACCTGCTCCCCGTTACTCTCGCTGATCTTGTCTCAATTGCCTTTACTTGTCGCAGAGTAGGGACATGAATCTCAGTTTTCTATCATAAGGGCCACTCACCTGTGTGGTGTCATAATCATTCCCATGAACATACATCCTGCCATGGTCCTAAAGCAGAGTTTGAAATCTTACCAGTTTCAACAGGAGGAAAGCCTTTGCTTTTTTGATACTGTTAAACGTATCAAATTTTTATGCAAATATAAACCAAACTGAAAACAAGTATTTAATGATGTAGATACTCAACACATATGCAAGCATACATTCAGGAACTTTGAAAGTAGAAGGAATCAGCCAAACTTTTAATTAATAATCACTTTGATCCCGGAAGCAAAGGTTCTTGAATCTCCTGATATATATAAATTATTAAATTTTCCAAAAAATACAAAAAAAAAAACCCATCAAATATTAATTTTCCTCAGCTTTACTGTAAAAGAGCTTAGCTAGGCAACACTGCAAAAAAATCAATAAAACGTGCATTTTAAAATACTTACTGTTATAGAAGCAGTGTGAATTGAAAATTAGATTTAAAAAGGGAAGGAAAAACTATGCCTACTCTTGAACTGAATAATTTTGAGGGACAGACAATGTTTGTTTTCCCCTGCCATACCAAACAGTAGGAAAATATATTTAGAGTAATATTTTTTGTTTTGAAGGAAGACATGAAAAAATAATTGGTACAGCACACAGCAATACAGTAACAAAAATTAGACTTTAAGGAAATTATGTATTTTATACAGAGATAATGGGGGAAATACATTTTATTCTCCTCTGTAAAAATGAAATGAATAGGAACTGTAGTGTGGTTGCCAGTTATTCAAACCTCAAGCAAAAAAATCAATTCTTCACAAGTCTTGTATGGTAATGAAATGTTCAAGATAAGCAGCAGCTTTAACCATTCATCCAAGAGTGGAGTTTTGTTTTAGACACAAAATATTTTTCACAAATTTATGCAGAAGACTGCTCTGAAGAAGATAAAAGATCTAAAGTGCTTGCCAGTCAACCTGTCCCCCTTTCAGGCTGATTCAATTATCAACATGTGTCATACATTACAGTAGATGTAAATTTCTCTGAAATTAGGAAAGCTTCCAATCAACTACACCTTTGGGATATTTCTGTGGTTCACTAGAGGCAGCTGAACAGGGATAGTCTTTAAGACTTTTAACTTGTGTAAACACCAGTTCATACTATTAGGGGAAACAGTAACTTCTCAGTAGTTAAAATTTCATCCAACTCTAAAAATGAAGTTCTTTTCTAGCTGCCATAGTATTTTATTTTAATACTTGATGATCCTGAATAATACAGTATTTACCCTAGTAGCATTTTTTTCCACAAAGTTTGAAGAAATGCATATTTTGAGTAAGGCATTACAAAATGGCTCCATTCTTAAATGGTTGTTTACATCTAGCTAAAAAAAAAAATCCCATTTTTTTTACATGCACACAGCCCATGTTTCTTAAATTTGAGTATGATAACTTGAGGGTACTATTAGAGATCATGAACTTCACACACATTTGTGTTAGATTGAACTTCATTTTCATAGTCCTAGCATCCTTTTTTTTTTCCTTACTCCATTGAAGATTGGAATTCCCAGAAGACATAGTCTGTAAGTGGTATAATTCTGAAAGAACATTTTTCAGTGAACAGAAGAATCACTTGCCAGCAAAAAGTTGGCAATAAAGTAATTGATAATAGGTCTACAATTTTGTAGGAAAGTCCATCCTTGGACAGCCATATAAAGAAAGAATTGGCAGATTAATTATGAGGTGAGTCACTCACTCTTATCTACTGCAATTACTTGGCTAAATGGAGACGTGAATCAACAATGTTACCAAGCTGCCTTCCCAACTATACTTGAACTCCACCCCTCTCTTAAAAGACACAGACACCTCAAGGATTGGCTGAACAAATCCAGAAAGTTACCAGAATTTTTTTTTCTAGGGAAGGTAGGGACAAGCAATGGCCATTAGACCATTCACTGTTAGAATGATGCTTGTGCAGTTTGTGATGGCCTTGACTGTACACCCAAGAGGTGGCATGGCCACTGAGATGGTCATGGGCTAATCTGATGTCTATGCTACTAACACATCTAACATTAGTGTTTTCCACACCTTTATGGCAGGTCTGACATCTGTTGGGAACTATTGCTTATAAAATGTGGTGGTTTATGGAAAACAAGTTCTGTTCCATCTGTTGAAAATACCTATTACACCAACACCTGTTGTTCCAGATAAATGAACCTCAGGAGAAGGGGAAGGTCTCTTTCTGTCCCATTTGCATCTGCAGAAAAAATATTTTTATATAAAGAGTCAGCATTAAAGAAAAATAATCTTAAAAATAATCTATAGCTCATTAGTAAAGTTGCTGGGAGGTGACATGGAATTCACATTTTTACTTGGTATGAAAAATGTGCTAGTTGATATGGTCAATGTAAGATTTATGATATCCTTAGTTACTCATTACCTTCTTACAGTTTTGCGAATAATGTGATACTAGCTTATATGAAGCAAACTGCTCTCATATTAAAATTATATTTTAATTAATATTCTTATAATATATTAATTAAAATGTATTCATAATTAAGCAATTTAAAGGTAAGTCAAACAGCCAGAAGTGTGCTTCCAGCCCAGAAAGTCAATTGTATCCTGGGCTGCATCAGAAGAAGCGTGGCCAGCAGGTCGAGGGAGGTGATTCTGTCCCTCTACTCTGCTCTTGTGAGACCCCACCTGGTGTACTGCATCCAGCTCTGGGGTCCCCAGCACAAGAAAGGCATGAACCTGTTAGAGCAGGTCCAGAGGAGGGCCATGAGAATGGTCAGAGGGTGGAACATCTCTCCCGTGAAGAAAGGCTGAGAGAGTTGGGGTTGTTCAGCCTAGAGAAGAGAAGGCTCTGAGAAGACCTTAATGTGGCCTTTCAATACTTAAAGGGAGCTTATAAAAAAGATGGAGAGAGGCTTTTTACCAGGACCTGTAGTCACAGGACAAGGGGCAATGTTTTTAAACTAGAGGAGGGTAGATTTAGATTGGACATAAGGAAGACATTTTTTATGATGAGGGTGGTGAGATACTGGAACAGGTTGCCCAGAGAAGTTGTGGATGCCCCATCATTGGTAGTGTTCAAGGTCAGGTTGGATGGGTCTTTGAGCAACCTGATCTAGTGGATCAAGAGGGTTGGACTAGACGACCTTTAAAGGTCCCTTCCAACCCAAACCATTCTGTGATTCTATGATTCTATGATAAGTTATGATACATCAAGAGTGAGAATAGTTGAGCACGGCTGCTCTAGTATGCATGTTCTGATGCAGTTTTAAATTATATGGGTACCTTATTTTTTTTTCAACAGTGTTCCTGTTTCATGAAATGCACAGAAGAAATGGCCCTATGTAATAACTATTTTTTTCACATTTCATATTCTTATCATCTTACTTAAAAAATGGTCTCATAACTCAGTGTGTGAAATTGAACTTTGTAGTTTCAAAACACAGGTCTAATATTTTTAATTAATTTTGAATGAAGAAACTCATGACTACTATTACAAACCAGACCTGGGGCCACCAGGAAAGAACAAAGCACAGAGTGTGAAGCTCATGATAATTGCTGACAAATGTAACTCAGAAGCGGCAGGACAGAATCCACTTTTAAGATGTTTGAAAGTGAAACCATTCTCCCTCTTGGAACCATGAAAAAGGTCTTTGCCATATGTGACAGAGTCCTGTTACAATATTTTTTTTCTAAAACCGTATTTTCTATCCCGGTAGCATTCTTAAAGTTCACTGCACACCTGTATTTCTGAGACACATTCAGGAATGTGTAGAGTTATTAATACTTTGTGATTTGCTTATACTTTGGAAGTTGTATGAAACTGGATGAAGCATTCTGTAAGTGACTGGCAGAAGTCTCACAATCACTAGCCCTTGTTCTCGTGGGGGACTTCAACTTCCCGGACATCTGCTGGAAATACAACACGGCAGAGAGGAAACAGTCTAGGAGGTTCCTGGAGTGTGTGGAAGAGAACTTCCTGACACAGCTGGTAAGTGAGCCTACCAGGGGAGGTGCCTCGCTCGACCTGCTGCTTACAAACAGAGAAGGACTGGTGGGAGATGTGGTGGTCGGAGGCCGTCTTGGGCTTAGCGACCATGAAATGATAGAATTCTCACTTCTTGGTGAAGTAAGGAGGGGGGGCAGCAAAACCGCAACCATGGACTTCCAGAGGGCGGACTTTGGCCTGTTCAGGACGCTGGTTGAGAGAGTCCCTTGGGAGACAGTCCTGAAGGGCAAAGGGGTCCAGGAAGGCTGGACAATCTTCAAGAAGGAAATCTTAAAGGCGCAGGAGCAGGCTGTCCCTGTACGCCGTAAGAAGAACGGGCAGGGAAGACGACCGGCCTGGCTGAACGGGGAGCTCTTGCTGGGACTCAGGAAAAAAAGGAGAGTTTACCGCTTGTGGAAGAAGGGGCAGGCGACTCAAGAAGAGTACAGGGATCTCGTTAGGTCGTGCAGAGAAGAAATGAGAAAGGCAGAAGCCCACCTAGAACGCTGGGCTCGATGATCTTGGAGGTCTTTTCCAACCTTAATGATTCTATGATTCTAAGTTAATTACTTTGTGATTCAGACTAAACTGAAAAAACATACTAATAAATATTTTACCAATAAAAAGTCTACAGCTGTTACACCATTGTTTTAAAAGTGTTTTTTTAGGACTTGGTGTTATAAAACTTTATAGAATTTGTTAAAAAAAAAAAAAGCCATTATGAGACTTAAAATATGAAGTTGTAACCATAATAAACTTGCTCTGTACTTTGTATTACGTCCCTACATTACCACTTTACAATGTGTATTTTGTAAAGTCTCAGAAAATAATGTATAATTAGAACTTATATATCAATTATTTGGAAAAAGTCCTCCCTGAGAGTTTTTCAAGTGAAAGGTGTTAACACTGTCAACAGTCTTGTGATAATAAACAGAAAAGAACATGTCAGAAGACACTCTGAACTAATTTCACAAGTAAGTATTTTAAGTAGATTTCCAGAATTAAGCAGAGGATTGCATGTAATAGCATAAACTCCTTGGAAATTAAAACCATCATTTGAGGTCAAGAAATGTAATAACAAAATAAGAATTTCAAGAAGTGAAGCAAAGCTAGAACATTTTCAAGGTGTATTTTAAGATTCACCGTAAGTAAGTTCTTCACCTAGACAAGAAGGAAAAAAAAAGAAAAAAAATTGCAAGTGCTATGCAGTAAGAAGGAATAGATAATTTAAGGACAGATAAAAACTGCATAAGCAATTGGCTTCAATTTAGAAAAAAAGAATTTGGCATTAAGTCTGGAGGAAAGCAAATAAGGATAATGAAAGTAAAAATTACATATATATGTAAAAATAAATATATCAAATTACTGCAGAATAGAAAAAGTAGCAACATGGATGTGAGAAAAATAATAGAATTTAGTTTATTCAATAAGCAACTTTCTCCCTCTCTCCTGCAACAAGGTGGTTGACCTGATTTTCTAGACAAAAGGAGCTGCGTAGATTTAATCATTCCAGGCTTAGAGCAATTGATGTGGGACCACATGAAACACCATTAATGAAGCTAGCAATAGATTAATGTAGTAATTTTTAAACAGTGAGGAACTAGTAGAAGATGGAGGAGGACCATGAAGACAGATAAAAAGGAGAAAATTAGAAAGGTGGATTGCTAACCCCAGCCTTATCAAGTAGTGAGCTTTGGATATACTAGTGATTTATATCACGTCAAAATATGATGTTGCCATAAAGATATTTCTGGGGAAATGTCTATGACACTGAACAAGTTCCATGTCAGACTTGTCTGAAAATAACTCTGGACACCAGTGTTCGAGAAAGAGGTTGAAACCAGAAAAGGTTTCATAAAATATCTGTAGAGTTGTAAGGGGAAAGTATACAGCCTTGAGCAAAGATCAGTCCAGCTTGGCTGTTTAGCAAAACAGAGGTTAAGAAATGTTATGACTGCAGTCTACAAATACATTGGAGGTCAACTGTAGACCAGAAGAAGAGCTTTTTTAGCCAAACTTTGCTGATACAGGATTAAATGGATGTATACTAACCATGAATATATTTAGACTGGGAATACAAACCAAATTTCTGAAGATATTTCCAACAGAAGAATGGCGAAATGTATGTGTCTGAAACCCTGATAATTTTATTTTTTTTCAAAATAAACAGAGACATAAACTTAGTGGTCTCAAATAAAAAAATCTGGGTTGTGAGCTGTTTTCTGAAACAGCAAATTCATATTAATCAGTGGCTGAGCCTAAAGTTATAGTCTCTGTTAAGAAACCACGTTTATTGGTTAAAGCTTCTTGCCACACTTGTTTAGAAACATGACTTTTGCATCAGAGCCAAATTATGGCTGTTCAGCTCAGACAAAAGACAAAGCAAGCCTGAGATATCTATAAAAATCACATTGCTATGAACTCTGTTAGTTCAGAATCTATTTTCACTAGCATTGCCAGACCTAAGTAATATGTAAAGAGTGAGTACCTATGGTGCTCAGTCTGGTCCCACCAATACATATATTGCTTCCCCTGTTCTTTAAAATAGCTGTTTTATGAAATAATCCTTACTTGTATGTCTGATCCCATGACTCCCTGTGACTACTTCCACTCTCTTCCTTCCTTCCCTGGATCAAAAACCTTTCTATAACTTTCTATAACAGATGACCTGGCTTCTACATAACGGACTGCATGACATGGTGTATCTACATTTAGTTTCCTGCAACAGGGCCAAAGCTTCCTCTGCATCGCAGTGATGGGAGGATCAGCACCTCCTGCATGCATTGCATCTGCTCTGTCCTGTGCTCTTGTATGGCATTCCCCTTTCTCTCTTCTGTCTTCACAAAGCTGTAGAATTTATGTAAATAGCCAACTGGATCTACATAAAGCGTAAGCTTTCTATTGTATGTATGCAGTGCTCTTAAAATCACAGGACCTTCAGTATACTATCACAATACAAGTTACAGTTAAAATACATTCATACAAGAAATATAACATAAGGTCACCTCAGAAAAAGGGCCACTGTTTTGGCATTAAAAGTTGCTAATTATTTGAGAACTTATCTTGGAGACATATCATATTCAATTTTAGTTAAGGAAAACAGAAATTATATTTTAAATTGATAATTTTAAAAGTGAATGAATTACATAGAGTATAAGACACTTGAACTTTAATAGGAAGTACCTACTTCTTACAAGCTCCTTCAAAAATTATACAATAATATTTTATTTTTAAAATTACTTTATCTTTTAAGGAAATCACCACTTAGCTGGTTGAAGATATCCTCAATGTCAGAGGTTTTTAAGGATGAAGCACTAGTCACAGCATGCATTGAAAAGATATTAATAATATCTTTGGTAATTTTGTCATGATTTTTAGGAAGTAAGCTTCACCTTCTTCAAGAATATATATATATTAAGCTTTATAATACCAACTAATTTATTATAGCATTCCTGGTTAAAGCTTAGTAGTAGTAGTAGTAGTAGTAGTAGTAGTAGTAGTAGTAGTAGTAGTAGTAGTAGTGATAAAGCCTTTTATAACAGACTGATAAATTATTATATATTCCAGCTATGTCTACTTAAATCATGTCAAATGTGAACACAAAGTTATAAATGAAGCCGTAATTTCAGAGAAAAATATTATGAATGTTTGTGAAATTCAATTTTTTTTTTTTTCAAAACAATAAGGAAAATCCAAGCTCAATGTTTACTGAAATAGACATTTTTCACCTTCTTTGCAAAAGGAGAGATTTTTGACCTTCCTGACCCCTAAGACATAGCTATGCTAACCATTGCCATAGTTCAGAAGAGGCCCAGGAAACACATTGCTTAATAGTCGTGGTTTATCAATAAGACTAGGATTAAAAAGTCTTTGTTTATATAAAATTGAAGAAAAAAAACAGTGTAAAATAGGATAGCACACTGTTTTGGAAATTTTTGGGTTTTTTACAAATAGGCTAATGAATCATTCTCTGGCACATTAATTAACAGTTGAACAATGTTTCTAAAGCTTCTTATGAATACCAACAAACAGCAAAATTATTTTTAAAGTCAGAGAAGCAAACGATGTTTATTCTTAGCTGCAGAATTGACTTGTAGAAGTGAAAGCATCAGGAATAATGTGCTTGAAACTTTTGTTATTGGTATTATTATTGTTATTAGGCAAGATGGAAAAACACATAACTCTTAGAAATGCATCATCTAAGCTGGTCAGCAAAATTTAGGTCGCATCGGTAAATGAGTTTCCACCATTCACTATATCCTTCCAGAGGTTTCTGATAGAAGACAAAATATATTTCGCTGCTACCTAGAACTGTCAGTCAATATTATTTCCAAGGCTGATATTACATTTGTGGTAAATGGAGGATAGATAAAGTTACATTTCAGTGTGAAGTGAACTCTGAATGTTCGTGCTGACTGGGATTTTTTGACAATTTTGTATTGTTATCTGAATTAGATGCCTAAAAATTTTAATGTGTCTATTTTTCAATCTATTATTACTGTTCCCATGAAACTGGAAAGGTTTCTCCAGCTGTCAGAGCTTCTAATTAAATGCTGATAAGAATCACTAAAAGTATCCCAGACATTTTAAAAAGAACAAAAGATGTCTTTATCTCCCTAATGGCAAACACTGAACAATGCAAAGGAAGGTATAAAACATTGCACAAACCTCCACAGTCATACATAATTCGGGGGGAAACTTAGAATCATAGAATCATAGAATCATTGAGGTTGGAAAAGACCTCTAAGATCATCCAGTCCAACCGTTGACCCAACACCACCACCCACATAGAATCATAGAATCACTGAGGTTGGAAAAGACCTCTAACTTCATCTTAATCTCTACCTGGCAATCAGTTTATGCTCTGAAGCAGGTTAACTAATAACATTTCTTCACCAATATTTCAGCTGATGTCCAATAATGGCTATTGTTTTTCTAAAAGAAAAATAAAAATTAAATCTAGCTGCTACTCTTGCATAGCAGACTGCCTCATCACATTGTCCAGGTTTGCTAGAGCATTAATGGAGATTTTTCTCTTGTGTGAGAAAGGTCATGACTTGTAAGATCTCTGACACAATAATTGCTGAAGGCAAATAGGACTTCTTATGGGATAAAGAAAACAGAGAAAGAGGGAAAAAAATGCACCTTTCCTAAAAGGTGCATCTGTACTAGCTTTTCTGAAGTGTCCACTGACCATATTGTGGCTCATGTTGCAGAGCAGTCTTGAAGGGTGTGAATTCCTTTGGATGAAACTCCATGAAATTCCATGAAAATATTGTCCAGAATGCAGCCAGTCCACAGAACAAGATGAGAGCTTGTTAAAATAAACCTCCTAGATGTGCACAATGAGGACATTTGTTCCTCTGTACCAACTGCTCTGTTCTGCAGGCTTGTTTCCATTAGATCATGGACTCATTAATATGGACATGGCCCGTATGAGCAACTAGAAGATCCAGACTCCAGTCTACCACATATGTAACCTGAGTCAAATCTTTCAGGTAAAGCTGTTTTTCTTTTTTGAAAGTACGCCCCAAATATATGCTGGATGGTATAGAAGAAACATAATCAACCACACTGAAGGGGAGAAAAGGGGGGGGGAAAAAGAAACTTAACTATTAGTTACAGGAACAAACAACAGGAACAACAAGAAACAAAACAAAAAAAATCCCTGAGGAGAACAGCAGCAATACTTATCTTACAGCATTGGGGTTTTTTTCAACTGTTTAGAGTTTTTAGTTCTCTCCAATATTGTCAAAACCATTTATCAGGATCCTGTCTTCAAATTCACAGTACTTGTCACATCCCCAGCCCAAATATGAAATTTTAAACACATTAGGCTTCTGTCAGTTCTTGTGTAAGAGAAAATTTTCCAGCTCCATTTGTCACATTTAATAACCATAACCTAGAAAATGGAGAAAATAAGAAGACTCATCTGAAGGCATCATCCTGACAAGGTTAACCAGAAACAAGTGAGTCAACAATATGAGAAACGTAGACTGATCATATATACATGGGCAATTAGAAACGATATAATCAGTGACTGGAAATCAGTACAAATGCAGTAGATAGAAAGGTATGATTAAGAGAATTTTCTTTATAATCTTTACAAAAATATTTCATCCTGAGATTTTACATGGATTTTATTGAAATCAAAAGAATATCTCCATTGAGGTCCAAAGGTTTTGAATTTGATCACGAACGTTGCTTAGGGTGAGAAGAGTGAGAGAGAAAGATTGTCTCTCTGTGTATGTGTGCTTGTGTGTGTGTGTGTGTGTGTGTACACGTGTGTGCGCACATATGTGTGTGCATGTGTATGTATGTCTATGTGGAATCATTAAGGAATTAAGATGGATTCAGAAATAAAATTTTGATTATGAGCTTCCAAAGGACAATACTTTTTTGCAGAGATCATAGTCATTTAACGATCTTCTAGGATTAAGCTCTCTCTTTTCTTATAGAAATAGCTCAAAATCTATCAAGACACGTATGCTCTTAACACAGTATTGACTCTGGGGTTAGTTCAACATCTTGATGGAAAATAATTGTCATACTCCTTTTTAAAAAATTTTGTCCAAATGTTCTTTATATTAGAAAAATATTCTGCATCCTCTAATCCTTTATTTTGGACATATCATAGACTCACAGAATGATTTGTGTTGGAAGGGATCTTTAAAGATCACCTAGTCCAACCAGCCTGTCATGGGAGGGACATCTTTCTCTAAATTAGGTTGCTCAAAGACCCATCCAACCTGACCCTGCACACTGCCAATGATGGGGCATCCACAACTTCTCTGGGCAACCTATTCCAGTATCTCACCACCTTCATCATAAAAAATGTCTTCCTTATGTCCAATCTAAATTTACCCTCTTTTAGTTTAAAATTGTTGCCCTTTGTGCTGTCACTACAGGTCCTGGTAATAAGTCTCTCTCTGTCTTTCTTATAAGCCCCCTTTAAGTACTGAAGGGACATCATAATGTTTCCCCGGAGCCTCCTCTTCTCCAGGCTGAACAACCCCAACTCTCTCAGCCTTTCCTCATAGGACAGGTGCTCCAGCCCTCTGGTCATTTTCGTGGCCCTCTTCTGGACCCGCTCCAACAAGTCTGTGTCTTTCTTATGCTGAGGGATCCAGAGCTGGACGCAGCGCTGCAGGTGGGGTCTCACCAGAGCAGAGTAGAGGGGCAGAATCACCTCCCTCCACCTGCTGGCCACGCTTCTTTGGATGCAACCCAGGATACGACTGGCCTTCTGGGCTGCGAGCGCACATTGCTGCCTCATGTCCAGCTTTTCATCCACCAGTACCCCCAAGTCCTTCTCGGCAGGGCTGCTCTCAATCCCTTCATCCCCCAGTCTGTACTGGTATTGGGGATTGCCCCGACCCCGGTGGAGGACCTTGCACTTGGGCCTTGTTGAACTTCATGAGGTTCACATTGGCCCACTTCTCCAGCCTGTCAAGGTTCCTCTGGATGGCATCTCTTTCCTCAAGCATATCAACTGCACCACTCAGCTTGGTGTCATCTGCCAACTTGCTGAGGGTGCACTCAACCCCACTGTCTGTGTCATTGATGAAGATATTTAATAGTAATAATTTTGAAATCTTCTATATTGACAAGAAAAGTAACTGGTGTGAAGAACACAGATAAGGCTAGTATCATGTGACTATAGCAAACACTGCTTACTGCTGGATAATTACTGACTTAAGAATACATGAATTATTAAGTTTTAATAAGTGGAGTAACTGGAAGTAAATAGCCCTAAATATGTCATCATCCACCTAATTCTTTTTATTCCTATTCATCCCTTTCAAAATGAAAATATTTTTAATTAACTATATATTTATTTTCAAATATGGAAGCTTTTTATAGTCTTTGGGCTTCCAACCTCTCTTTGCAACCCAGTTTTCAGAAATACAAAATAAAAGTGTCTTAGCTTGGGTTTTTCATTCCATAAAGGTCTCCTCAAACTCTCTGAATGTATATTCTTCATACCAAATTTTTTTGCATTATTGGCAGACATTTATGAATGAGGCACTACAGGATAAACAGTAGACGTAATGGTACAAATAGAGTGACAGGACAAAAACCAGTTGCTGACTATTCATGAGTATTCATACAAGTTAGATTACAGAACAGTAACTAATTTTGAGTATACAAAAGAGATACAGAAGGTTAAAAGAGACATAAGCTTCATGAAGCTCATTGAAAGCTGTGTTTAAACTACTAGCAGTGACTAATGATAATGAGGTACATCTAAAGCAATTATAAAAGCCTACTAAGGTTTTGCTTTTATGTCCAAAAATAATGCCCAAACTAGCAATATCTAAAACACCTTATGAAGTGCAGGAGCACATTAGCAGGGGGAGGTGAAACCCTTGCACAGTAAATAGTAACATGCACATTGAACCTACGAGTCTAACATGGATAAAAAATTACAGAAAAAGATTATTCAGCCTCAACACTAGCTTTTTCCTTTAGTTTCCTTTAGCTCCAAATTTACTCTTTTTTATGCTTCCATTTTAGTGCTTTGAGAGCTTTATATTATATGAAGGCACCATGGAATCAATATTTCTGAAATAATAGAGACAGACTCTCTGGCTCTGGGTCCATGAGGTACTGTATTTAAAAAAAAAAAGGTCCGGTCAGATTTATTCAAAATGTTCAGGTCCCCCACAGAATCATTTTATATATGGGAGTACACAGAGATCATCTGGGGCTCTAGGACTGAGTCCTGAGATATCTGTCCACATCTTTCCTTGGCTAATACACCCAAGTCTCTATCTGTGCTGGCAAATGTAATTTCTTCAGAGTAGTACAGACATGGAATAACATAAACCACAGGAACCTGAAGCAGACAGAGATTCTGGAACTTTCTGGTGCTAGAAACCCTGAAAATCTGTGTATATCAACAGAAGCCAATAATGAGGAAAAAATGCATATATTGTTTTTCAATGTGTTATGGAGCATAGGTGAACACAGCCAGACCAGGACAATACGGCCACTGCAAAACATGCATGTAAATAAGGAAAACTTTAGGTAAAAATCCAGTGGAAAGCCAGATAATGTTGACTGGTCCACATACTGACCCACAAAAAAAAATGTGATGAGTAAGGGGTAGGGAGGAGTAGGAGAAGGTGTGGTGCTTTCATCTGAAGAAGGCAAAGAAATGTGAAAACTAATGTTGGATGCTTAATCTAAGCACGACTAGTTTTACTTAACTAGTTCTTTATGAGCTTGAAGTTTGGAAAGTATCTTATGCCATCACAGTCTAAATGAAAAGGATGAGATGGAAGATAAGAGCTTCAAGAACATCTTGCTTAGTCTATGGTTAACAAAGAGGAGAGAAAAAAAGGACTGAAAATTTACTGAGGAAACAGAAGTATTCAGTCCATAGTCAGCAAGCATCTTTCAAGTTCTTCACTGGTGAGCAGAGTAATCCTTTAAAATATTTACTATTTTCAGTGCTGATAATATTCATATATTCACAGTATGTTCGTATACAAGGTCAAACATAGGAAAGATATAGGAAACTAATAATTTTATTCTTTCTGATGCCTTAAGACCTACTTTGTTCACAAATAATGTAATTATTAAAAAAAGTAACTTAAAGGGATCAATAGAGGCCCTCCAGTTCATTCCTCTCAAATCTCTTAAATACAGATAAGGATGAAACTGTGGTTTAAATTTTGGAAAAGATGGGTAAGTAGCGAGTTCGTCTCTTAATGACAAGAGAAGAACTCAAAAGTCAGCTATGAATATTTGCTTGAGAACTGGATAAAAGGGAGAAGAATAAAGAAACACAGCATACCTGACCATTTTTCCCTGAAATGTGAAACATATTTTACCAGTTTATGGAAACTTAGTTATGTCTTTCATAACAGAAAAATACCATTTTTATGTTGTGATCTTAGCAAACCTATAGATATGGAGTACTGTACAATGACTTCTGCTGAGCAGAACAGAATCTCTTAGGAATGCTAATGAAAAAGTCCATGCTAAAAAATGTTTGATATATAATTGGCACCAACTTCTGTACCATTGTCTGAGCCATACTGATGAAAGTTTAAATTGATAAAAGTGACAGCATTTTGTCTATAAATGCTTCTGAAATTTCATGACCTTGCAGTATTTTATATGATGGAATTCTTGAAGCACAAACTTTAACGCTTTTGCACAACATTCAAAAATCAGATGAGCAATAGCATTTAAAGACAAAATGAGCTAACAGACTCATTTAAGTCACACCAGTAGACTCCCACATCTCGTGTTTAATGCAATCTGTTTTGCATTCTTTAGCTGCTAGAACTTTTTATCTTAGGAAGCAAATTATTATAATTGAGGGACATCAGTAACATTCCAGTGCAACCTATAGGTTAATACAGTTTGTTTTAAACAAGTACAAAGCACTGGCACTCTCTCTCACCATTTTAATGCTTCAAATTTGTATTTTTGATCCATGGACTACACTAGAAACTCAGCTGGAAAAGACCTTTATACAGATTATGTGAGTGACTGCTGCATTCACTGATCAGTCAGGCACTAGAATGTACACCCTTAAAACAGATTCATTGATTATTCAATCCACCAAGTTGCAGAAGAGAAAGCAAGAAAAGTATGTGGGAGAGATCTAAATCTGAGCAAATATCATTCCAGACTTCTGTATTAGAAAGCAATTTCAGCAGGATAAATTAAAGACAAACCACAGGATATATCTAACCTCATCTGATAAAATATAAATAATTCACTATTTTGTTTCTGCAAAAGGAAACTTACAGTCTACCTATAAACAAAATATTTTTGCTGTGAAATAGACTTCTTAGCACTCCCCTCACCCCAATAAATAAATAAATAAATAAATAAATGTACGTTTGTTTTGAGAGGAAAAAAGGTACTCTAATGCTTTATGGCAATGTGACTGTAAGGATTTTTCTATTTAAAATAACTGATTTTGCATGTTTAATCCCATAGAACATTATAACTTGGTATAGCAAACGTTAAAAGATTCAGTTTCTAAAGTGTTAAAGATTCAAATTTTCAGACCACAGGTGAATGAGGAGATTTGCTACTTGTGTTTTTAAAGTATTGTAGAAACTTAGTACAGGTAAAAGAGAACAGAAGTTAAAGAGTAACAGGTTTCTCTGGATAAGAAGATATTTGAAAAGTCCATGACAATGATTGCATTTGTGCATATGGTGTACTCAGCTGCATGGATATCAGGATAATTTTAGCACCAAAATAGGCTTTTCCTGCATCTTTTTTCAGAGAGATTGCTTCTGCTAGAGATACATAAAGAGTGCTATTTACATCAAGAATTATGGACTATCCAGTCAAAGTTGTGATTGGCAGGAACTACCTGCAAATTTAATATAGGTTTTAAACTCATCTTAAGTTTTGGTATACTCTAGGTTTAAAATATCTAAATCTTACTTTTCAGTGCAGAGGAAGAGTGTTTTTGAAAATTATGTCAAGATAAAGCAGCACTTTTCATTAATTTACAAATTTACAAAGATTTAAATAGTTTCACAACATTGTCTATAATTAACACCAGTAAGTTTCAGAAGTCTATTTTCTCAATTGAGGGGCAACGTATGAAAATGAAACACCAAATCTGGGAAGAAAAGAAGATAGTTATATCTAATTTAACTGTGGTAACAGCTGCAACATCCAGAAGGCCCAGAGCATGTACTGAGTGGCTTCCAGATGTTGCAGGTGGGGTACAGTTGAGTAAACCTGGCAATGTACATACTGAAGTGGATTATAATCCTAAAACAGATTCCTAATTAAAATTTAAATAAAGAAGGGACATGGACTTTTCAGTATTGTGTGGCTTTCTGTGGAACAAATCTATTAAAATGAAAAGGCCAAGGTACTCAATGACTTCCTTGCCTTGGTCTTTACTGGCAAGGCTTGCCTTTCCCAATTCCAGGCCCCTGAGGCAATTGGGTAAATCTGGAGCTAGGAAGACCTACCTCAGACAAGTACCTTTCAGGTGAGTTAATCTGCTTTAGTAAGTCTCCACTTTTTATTACAACTACTTCCTCTGCTAAGCCTTTGTCCAAGCAGAGTGAGAAAAACAGACCTAAATTCAGACATATCTTTCCAGAAATTGGTATCTCATTGGGCAGTTTAAATATACAAAAATATACACCCTTAATTTGCATGGGAGTTGTAAACCCATAGGCAATCCTGTGTCTAGACTAAACGTGTTTAATTACTCTAAAATAATGATAAATGAAGCTAAAAATAATAGTTTTAGTCTGGAATATAGGATTGTTAAGAATGACAACAAACTCTGATGGATTTACACTCTTATCAGATGCATCTCCTTACTGAGTTTCTGGAACTACCTACTAACATGTCATGATACAGAGAATTGTCAGCCAGCCAAGATGATGAACCAATCAGAGAGGGAAAAAAAAATATTTTTCCACCCACAAAACAGATCACGTGCTCAAAGTGAAAGACTGGTTCAAAGCACTAAAGACAGCTGTTTAAGATTCACACTAGTATGACAAAGAGCAGACGTCTTTTTTGTTTCAACAGCCATACCATAGGAAAAATGCATCAGTTGAGAGCTGTAAACCAGCATCTCTGGCTGCAAAATTTAAGGTAAGAGGTAAAATTGTGCTTTGACTGATTATTCAGGAAAGTCTACCAGACACCAGTTAAGTGTATGTACAGACAAAGTTGTAATGTTCTGGTGTTGCAGGAATTAACTTTCTCCAGAACTTAACACTTCTTGCATGACTCCAAAATTCCGGTAGGTTACCTGTTAACTGCAGAAAGAGATATTTCTTAGTCTGTGATTTTTGTCCATCAAGTTAAAATGATCTAGCTGACAGAAAATGTCTCTGTGCAGGCCAGAAAACCTGGAACCATTTAAATCAATGGGCATTTTACCCATATGAACAAGATTTCACTCCAAATGCACATTCTGATCACCTCTAAAATGCTTTCAGTCTTGGATGCCCAGCAGCCACACAGGGTGCTCCTCCTATATCAAACTAATAAAGAAATTTTAACAAGAAATCTGATTCTTTTATTGGTTGCATTCAAATGTCATTTAATTTTGTTTCTTCTCCCCTTTTCTTGTCTACAGCTAGAACCATCTGTGAAGCACCTGATTATTCCATGTACTGCAGAGTTTTGTATTACTTTGACCTTTTCAGGATTCTGTACTTTAATTGGTTAAGTCATTCTATGGTTTCCCTACAGGTTAGCTGCCTGCAAGTAGCTGAGGAAGAAAGGGGATGGCAGAGAGCATCCTATAGTATTTGTGAACACTGAAAAGGTCAAAGCTGTATACAGCACTCTTATGCATTAGAGAATGTTGTAGGCAAAAAAATCCCCCTGCTCAGCTCATCTGGTAAATGCTGTGATGTGAACAGAAAATGTTACCACATTAGTATCTTATGGCAGTCATGAAGATGATCGCAAATAATTTTATATATTCCTACTGTGGTTACAATTGTGTGATCTTTTTGCTTGTGGAACTCATTGAACCTGATGAGCAGCTGAGTAAAATGCCTGGTAGAAAAATCAAACTAAAGTACTGGGTAATTAATACTGGCTTAACCTGCATGAACATTTCAAACAGCAGTTTTCAAAGGCTAAAATAAATTAGCATTCTGTAAAATGCATTAGTAATGTTATTATATATTATACATATGTTATATTGTAATATTTACAGAAAAATACTTAAAAGATATTACCTTCCCACTGAATCAGTCCCATACTGTTATCTAGAATATTCTCATAGTCTCTTTTTTTCCTTTTCATAAAGGGAAAAAACAATATTTTTACCAATGTTGCACTTTCCTGCAAATCTTACATTTCTCAGTTTCCTCTTGTAGTACTGGAAGTCTGTCCTACTTTAAAATAGTCTCATTCTATATAGTATTTTGTGATAATTCACAGTGCAATATTATAGCTAAAAGCATCCCCTTATATGTAGCTTTATAACTTTTTACTTTCATCAAAGCACAGTTACAGCAAATGCGGATACAAGAGTTCCCAAGAGTCATAAATATTACAGGTAATCCAGCCTATGACAGGTTAGACTGCCTATCTATGAAACAGTAGCAATACAATATTTCTTAATACCTGGAATTTAGGTCCAAAATTATTTATCAAAAAATATCAAGTACAGTTTCCAATTTCAGATATTAAGTTGAACAAATAAGCATGAAGATGAACAGATTAAGCACTATAAACCACTAACAGAAGTAGCTCTCAAAGGCCCTGATACATCATAATTAATTTTTAAAGCACATTATGTTGTTTTCTTGCAGGATACCTTGAGATAAAGTGGAAGATGGCACTGGTATTAAATAAAAAGGAGGAATTTTTTTTTTGCTGTGGTTGAGGAATTTAACGCGACCTGTCAATTTAGTTATGGAGAGACAATTCTACAATTGGTGGCAACAGATTTCTGTTTTCAGATTCATGATACTTGGTAATAAGAAGGTCTAGAGTATAAGACTAGTTAATATATGCTACTGAGTTGTCGTGGTTTAATCTCAGTCGGCAACTAAGCACCACGCAGCCGCTCGCTCACTCCCCCCCACCCGGTGGGATGGGGGAGAGAATTGGAAGAGCACAAGTGAGAAAAAACTCGTGGGTTGAGATAAAAAACAGTTTAATAATTGAAATAAAATGATAATAATAACAATAATATGATGATAATAATAATAATACACAAAGCAAGTGATGCACAGTACAATTGCTCACCACCTGCTGACCGATGCCCAGCCAGTCCCCGAGCAGCGGCCCCCCCGGCCAGCTTTCCCCAGTTTCTGTACTGAGCATGACGCCCCATGGTATGGAATGTCCCTTTGGCCAGTTTGGCCGTGCCCCCTCCCAGCTTCTTGTGCACCTCCAGCCTGCTCAGTCGGCAGAGCATGGAAAACTAAAAAGTCCTTGGCTAGTGTAAGCATTACCTAGCAACAACTAAAACATCGGTGCGTTATCAACTTTGTTCTCATCCTAAATCCAAAACACAGCACTGTACCAGCTACTAGGAAGGAAATTAACTCTATCCCTGCCGAAACCAGGACATGAGTTTATAGCAACAACAAATTATGGAGAGTTCAGTGCAAACAGAATTGATGAGAAGTTTAGCTTATTTTGCTTGTACAACAAATACTGCTGACACAGATTCAGGTGTTATTCACAAATAGACATGAGTTATTGATTTCACATTATTTTGTTACTTAAGAGAAGTAAAACATAATGCAAGGCAACCTATTCTACTGACAGTCTCTGGGTAAGAATAGAAGTGTCAAAGCATTTTCACGGGCAACAGCAAATGCCTGAGTAAGGTGAGGAGAAGTTTGTGAATTCTCTGCACACAGAAAAGTCCTGAGCAATTCCAACAGCCATCTTCATGAACAGTTGCCCAAAAGCCTTATATGCAGCTTAAACAATTATAAAAGCAGTGACTGGTTTAGCAGGGTTGCTGATGAAAACCTGTACTTCAGGATTAATAAATGTAATCCATGTAAACAAGAAAACCAACTTTATACTTCCACTCTGATTTTCAGTTTCAGAATACCTCTAGAGTTCAAGTTATCACTAATTCATAACTATTCAAAGTGAAGGGGGGGGGGGGTGGGGTGGACAGAAATTGTTTGTTCAATTTCTTCAAGAAACTGACCAAGCGTGGTTTGGTCTAACAACTCTTGCCTGGGTTAGTTAACGTGAAAACAAGGATTCAGTCAATTTGATCTTCTAAGCTGACTAGCATCCAGGCAGAGCTGGATTAAGCACCAAGTTTTGAAGAGAGAAATTGAAAAATGCTGAGTTAGATTTTACGAGGTCTAGATGCATTAGTCAGGATATTGAGAATGAAGGCTACTATATTTCTCTCTATACACCCTCTGATCAAACACTGTATTGGTGAAGTGTTGGTGTACAGTTGACCAACATGCCCAATATGACTCTCGTATATACACATATATAAAGATCTGACACCAAAGGGAAAGGTGAACTGAAAGGTCTGAGAACTAGCTTTTTCTGTAAATCATTGCCTAAATAAAGCTGGAGGGAGTTCAGGGGACCAAAGGGTCAGGGTAGGAGGAAGAAGACTTATTTTGATAGGCATAGAAATATTTTTTTTTCAGTTATTATTTTATAACTGTTGTAAAGTTCATATCACTTACAAGTCTAAAATATAATCTCATGTGGCTGGAAAATAATCTGTTATTTCTAATGAGAAATAAACCATAACAGGGAAATAATTGTCCCCAATAATTAACCAAGAAGTCTTTCAGTAATGGAAAACATCAAAAGCCTTAACACTTGGAATAAAACACATCAATTGGCTCATTTGACCTCATTCAAAGGCCTTACATGGCAGGGAACCCTGGAACTGCACCAGCCAACTATATGATTAGGAATGGAACAGAAGTTTAAAAGCTTTGACTTTCAATATACTGCCAGGCAAAAGTCAGGAGGGTTTGGAGTCTGGCAGGTTTCTCCATCTAGGAAGCCAGCAATTATTTGGTATGCCAGGTATACATATAAACTATTTTTGAATATGGTTTCTGCCAAACGATTTTGTTCTGAAAAAATAAATCCTTCAATTTGTGCAAGATGTCTCACAGACTTTGGCATTGTCATGGTGTTTCAGAAAACAGTGTAAGTATTGACAGAAATTGGCTCCTGCAGAGAGAATGGAGAAATTCAGAGGTTACTGGAGAGCTCGAGGGAACATTTAAGGGACTATTTCAAGTAGAAATGCATTTACCAGACTAGTAGATGAGTTAATACAGTGTGTTTTAAACAAGTACAAAGCATTGACGCTTTCTCCCCATTTTTATGAAATTAAACTTTCATCAGTATGGCTCAGACAATGGTACAGAGGTTGGTGGCAATTATATATCAAACATTTTTTAGCATGGACTTCTTCATACCAGACTAACCATGTAAATTCTATTATAAATATAGCGCTTTCTCATTCCTTCTTCCCTTAATGTCATTCAGTGAACTTACAATGCTTTCCCAAGACCATCTTTTGTTTTATTCTACCATTTAATTCCTCAGGTACAGATAAGAGCTACGTGTTAATCACAAGAAGTAAATAAAATAGGCTTATTTACAGGATTGCTTTACTTAAGGTATCATTAAAGGTTCTAATAAAACAAAAGCAGAAATACTATGTACATTTCCCTTACTCAGTTTCCTTATCATTCAGAAACCATTCTTCGTTTAAAAGCAGTTTTCCGAGGTTCTGGGGATCCTTTTTCGTAGAAAGTTTTCCATGAGTTTAAAAATAAGAAATATTTTCCTGAATATTTCTCAGAGCTAGCTTATTCATGAAAGACCTTCAGTCATTCTCCCTGCTACAAAAGCACAATCCCACAAGCCATTTAAATTATAAGTTACTTCTCAATTTTCTGCTGACAGTCCTAGCATGATGCAAAAGCTCCAGTCTCTAAGTAGTACTGGTAAAAGACAAATTTTAGCACCAATTGTTGAGGAACTTCTTAGATATAAGAGATATTCCCAACAAAGAATGTCACTGGCAAGATTATGCTTACTTAATCTTCTATAAAGCATAGAAAATGCCCACTGAACATGGTGAAAACCCAATTTTAGAAGCAAAGTAGTTGAATATGTTTTCTAGAAACAATATTAGGTATCCCTCGCTTATTAATGTCAAATTACACCAACAGAGCCAAAGAATATATGAAATACAGTACATGTATAGTTACTACAAGAAAAAAGTAGTAACACTGGTGTTAGGGTATGCCAACAGTTAGGTTTGTCTAACTGAGGAAACTACTAGACATGAGAATCTGCTAAATATAGCAAATAAAACAGAGAAGCCTTTTATATCTGTGCAAAAGGTACAGCCAGAGATGTGAGGGATGGCTGAATTTTGCAGGTGGTTAAGGGTCAATTATGTGAGACACAGCTAAACTTCTCAGATATTGGAGATAAACACTGGGGGCTTTTGGGGAGGTGACTCTCACAAGGCTCACAGCATCTATGTGTAGGTATCAATAATACTTTATAAGGCTGATATGTCATGTCATGTCATATGTCATGTCATGTCATGTCATATCATACAGTAATATCATAAAAGACTGGTAATGGTATCAGAAATACCAAATCTGGGTATAGATATAGCAAAAGAAGGACCAATGGGGGAAAAGTAATTAGGTGTGGGTGGTTTATTTGGGAGGAGACAAGATTTGAGCAAGAAAGGGCTCAGGCTGGTCAAGCTGGTTGGTTGAGCAACAAGAATGGGAAAATGGAAAAAGGAGGATAAGACAGACAGTTGAGTGTGAGCAAGCTGCATGTTCTCTTCTGTGTTTATACAGGTGCAAGTACAGACACTGCTCTGGGTTGATGTGTATCTGCTCCTCTGACCAGGGCTCTGTGGGGTTGGAGGGACACCCACTGTGTTAGACACTACCAAAGTGGGCTCCAGTGAGCCAAGAAGGACTGCCAAATCAACCAGGACTCGTCCTCCTTCAGCACACAAGTAGAATGACTCATCTTCAGCAAGGGTGTTATTGCAGGCTCAGCAGAAGTCTGTTTTCAACACAGACAAAATCAGCATATGGGTTTCTGCAGTACATGTATATGTATAGGGAGAAGAAGTGTTTATTGTCTTTTAAATTACAGTGTATAAAGCAGTACTGGCATTAACCTTCAGGAAGAAGATGAAAACTGTAAACTACAGTGCCCTTTGCATAACTACAGCACTATTATTAATGGTGTAAAAATATCTACACAGTACTCCAAACCTATTTAGCTAATGTATCAGAGAAATAACTGTATTGCAAAGGAAAAAAACACATTAGTGAAAAAACAAAGGTCAGTTTTCCTGCCAAACACTATAAAAGCCATTTTTAAAACCTTTCTAAAGACTTAAAATAAAAAAAAAATATAGTCTTGAAATAGTCTACCTATCTGATAATCTCAGAATCTGAAGACAATTTTTACTCAAGTAATTTTCCCTAAATTTACCATGACCTTTCTTACCTCTTTCTCATGAGGTAAAAAGAAAGATTATAAAGCATGCAACATCAGATTACCTAAAACTCTCAGCAACTAGATGTGAACACAGTAACTTACCAAATACATATACAATAACTAGTGCAGCTATTGTAAATACAGGTATTGAAAATGAAGGTGCATTATGAAAGGCAAACAAAAGAGATGCACATGCCACAGATTCATTATTCTTACATTGCAACTATAAAAGAAAGGAAATTTTAACAATGAAGCTAAACCAATTAAAATCTGAAATCTCTGCCAGTCAACAGCCAATTAGCAGTATATCACAGATTTTCATATTTAAGGAAGTTTGCAAATTAAAAACAAACAAACAAACAAACAACAAAAAAAATGAGTTTCAGAAACAGAAATGAAACTTATCAATTATATAAGCCAGAAGTTTTACAACTTCAAAATCAAAAGCTACAATGTGGAGCATGAAAACACATGTAGACCACCAGCATATAACAGTCCTTGATGTCAGAAATAGAACTCACACAGACAGAGGGTTACTACTCCAAGATAAGCAATTTAATGAAAACAGGATTACAAAAACCTAAATCATGTTTATAATTTGACTACAGAGGCAAAAGCTTTGTTTTACTGTTTTTATAACCTGAGTGTTCATTTGCAAGTCTTTAAATCCATATTGCACAGACATAAGTTAATTTCATAAAGCATAAGAGCATCCGGCTCTTAATTATCTTAGGAGTCTTCAGAGTTATGCCTCCCCTCCTACCTCTATGGAGCAAGGCATGAAGACAATATAAAGATGATCAACACTTCAGCTACTTGTAAGCCAAACTATGCTCTTTGCACCTTTCTCTTACTGTTTCAGAGTGCAGCCCAACTCAGTATTGTAAACAAACCAACTTTCTTGTGTTTGCTCATCTTCAATGCCCTTATGAAACATACATTTTTTCCTGAAAAGAAAGAATTTCCTTATCTGCATTTGTTATTTTCTGTTAAGCAAGTAAGTAGATTAAGAGACATCCACATTTTTCCTATAATTCTAGTAATTTAAACTATATATTTTATGGCAGCAACCCCCAAGAGCTGATTCAGTATCATAAACAGAAAACATGGCAGAGACATCAGCAGGACCAAAAGGAAGCAGAAGATCTCTTAACCTTAGCAATATCCTTAAGCAGACAATGACAGTATGGTCGCTGCCAGGTTGATAGAGATGGTCCCTTCCTTCAGATGAGTGCCTTCTGTCTAGCAAAGAAGGCTGGGATTACAGCTAGCTGCTGGTGCAGAACTAAATCCAAGATTTTGTCAACTCTTAAGAACCTGAGGGTCCTAAAAGCCCTTCACATAGTCAATACATACACACAGGAGTATGAAGAGGATGATCAAGTCCACTCAGATTTGAGCCATTCTGTCAGATATTTCTCTCCCCACACTGGAAATAGAAAAGTAATGTGAACAGTGTCTTATTTTAGGCATCTCTGATAAATGCCTAGGATCATGTGGCAGATTAATCTGGGCCTAAATAATTACCATACATCAAGTTTTAATGAATTTCCATCCTAAGAAGAAAGAAAAAAAATCCCCTGCCTAGTTATATATCTACGAAGAATGACATCAGTGCATACAGTTCTGCTTTGGAGCAAGAGGATGGACATGATGACCTTCTGAGGTCCACGCCAGCCTTATTTCCTGTGGTTCTGAGAAAATAACAATTTTTACTATTTCCTTTGTCTTTGCACATTTGAATTTTCTGGGATATTGATTTTGTATCAAAATTAGCTCTTTTTATCAGTTAAGACTAATACTATTTTTTCAAGACAAAGTTGTTTGAGAATTTAGAGTACATATTTCATCTCTAAGATTTGCTGGCAAAGGCGGACATTTCCACTGGAATAGCAATGCCTTTCACTCCCCTCCCTTTCAACATGCATTCAAACAGTACCTGCAGTTTGACTTTAGATTTGCATTAGGAAAAGAAAAAAGAAAAAAACAAAGATACAAAATTAAAAGAAAAAATATTCAGAAATAGAAGTAAATACTTCTTATGCCTGCTTTGTAATGAATCTTAGCATAGAACAGTTAGAGTCCTGTACTACAATTTGGGGCCATTTGGAAAAGTGTAACCAACCTAGTATACGATGATCAATATGGGAAATGTATAAAAAAAAGCATCAAATTAAAAATATAATCATATTGATAGAAAAGAACGATCAGTAGAAAAGATGTGTTAGCATAACAGAAACCCAAAGCATTTGGGCCTCCGTAACGCTAGAGAGTAGGAAATAATTTTCTTGTCTTCGCATAGCTGGAAAGATTACATTTTCCTATATTTTCATCAGCATACATGATCAACATTTATAAAACAACAATCAGACAGCAAAGTTGGATTGCATCAGTACAAGTGTTGAACCTTAACAATTCTGAAGTCATGTTTCATCTACTACTTTTGTTCACCTTTATGAAAAAAATTAATTAAAATATCAAAATGAAATTATTTTAAAATTAAAAGGCAGTGGTTTAATTAGAAACTTTTTACACAACAATTTTTTTAGATGTGTTTTTTTAAAAAATATTCTTAAATTTAGAGTTTTGCAAAAACTGGTCTCCTGTAGATGTTTCTCATCTCAACAAAACAAGGCTAGTAAAAAGTACTTAAGCTAGAAAATTTCTAACATCTGTTTAATTCCTCCCAGGCATTACCATAACATGATTAAAGGAGTATTGATCCCTCATTGAAGACTTTACATCTTTTTTCTAACATAATTTGTAGCATTGTGGAATTGCATTACTTACAGATTTTTAGATCGAAAATTACTGTATTTTAAAATGGAATCTGTTGAGGAAAAAAGTATTTAGCTAAAAAATATTTTTAAATGGTCATACAATAGGTGCAGGGCTGTTCTATCATAAGATTGGGATTTCTTAAAGAAGGTCCCAGAACAGCACAATGAAAAGGAGGTAGAGTGTGCTGTTTTCTACATGCAGCTTCTTTGTTTAACATGAAAAGCACAGAACCATGTAAAGTGAACTGAAATACCATGTGTATGGCCTGTAAGAAATCTTCAATCTTTTCATCTTGTACAAAATCCACATTTTTCTACTTTTCTTTCTTTTCAAGTTGTACAGGGGTGCAAGGTAGGGTGACAGGGTTTTGATACTTCTTAGGTCAGATGGGAATTTCTTAGTGTCTCAGTGACAGAATGTGAACACACAAACAAAAATAAGCAAGTACAAAATAATATTAAATTTGCCTATTTATCTGTTTAATTTGACTATCACAAGCATTGACTGAAACACTGGTGCCTGAAAAAATATCTGGTTATGAATTATATTTCTCAGCCATTGGTGATCCCTCATATTTTCTGCTGTATTAATTTTTCTTGAAGCCATACCTACTGAACCCTGAATATTCCCACTCTCTGCATTCCAAAATCTCTTGTATATTCTACTTTGCGTACATTTTTTCAGATCAATAACATTCTGACATTGTTACCAAAACCTGTTATGGTACACAAACCTATTACCAATACATCCACTGTGAATTTTTCTTTTCACCTCAAAACTTCATAAAAATAATTCTTTCAACACTTACATCCTTTTCAATGTTTCAATCATTTTTATTGGATCAGGAAACAACAAACTTCCAAAGTATCAGGTGCTACTGAAAAGGTTGTTTAAAGTGACTTAGAGATATCTACAGTTTTCAGGTGATTTGTTAACAGCGTAATATTACCTTTGCTCAGTTAAAATATTTTAATTTATGTGAAAATATGTTAAAAGACCACTCAGGACAGGTAGCGTCATTAAGTGTTGGGAAAGCATACAAGAAATGCAAATGTAACAAAAAACTGTTGTCTAAATATAACCTTACACATTATATAATATTAGCTTTATAAATATCCTCAGATAATTAGTTCAGCAATCACATCACATAGCACCTCAGGTTTGTTTTTGTTTGTTTGTTTGTTTGTTTTCCTGTTGCCACCAACAGTATGTCAAAGAGGCAACAGGTACATTGGTTACACAGTTTAACAGCAAGAATATTGTAGTATTTACTGCCTGTACCAATCTCTGTTTTAGTGGTATCACCTTTCTCTTCAGCAGGAGTGAAAAAAAAGCCAGATTTTTACTTCAGCAGTATTCATATACAAGATATGACTGCAATACACCACGCTGTGGGGATTTCCTGGCTAATGTCAGGAAAGATACACATACACAGCAGAACAAGGCTGTGCAGCGGTGCTGACTTTGGACCAGAAACGCTCCATCCAGCAGGACCATGTCTGAGCTTGTCCCTCCTGCAGGTGTGGCTGCTGCCAGCTCTGGAGCCAGAAAGCCTCGCAAGAGAGAGAGACTCTGCTACGGTGCCATTAACGTTTCCGTACACCACCATGACAGTGCAAGTAGACATCTTTCCATTTAAATACTGTTTTGCAAGCCAGAGCTTTTCTTTTCACTGTGAAATAATATAAATAATATAAACATGTGTGTCCATTACATCAACGAGCAATGTATGCCTGCCCTTAATTTTTGTGCTTCTGCATAGATCTAGAAATTGTGGATGTGACTTCTTTCATTTAAAAGGGCTTACCCAGCCCCACTGGGGAAAAAAGTCCACAGAATGTAGATATCTGTCAGATCAAATTAGGAAGATATAACACTTCTAAAGCTAATATTAACATGAGGACAAAACAAACCCTGGCAGGTGCACACAAGAACAAAAGGAATCAGAACTTCCAAACCCGTCCTATTACGGGAGAACGATGTGAAAATGTGTGGGTTTTTTTAAAGTGATAACAAGCCTCTAAGAGAAATTATCTTGAGGTACAACTTTTGCCAAATTTTAAACAATACAGGAAACACACAAGCCACTGTCCTGAAGAATAAAACCAAAGATTTATAAAGGGCTATGCAGACAATTTTTAAACTCAGCACCTAAACTGGGGGGAAAAAAAAAAACAAACAAACAAACCAAAAAACACAGCAAACCAAGTTTTATATGGTTTGACTTTTAGAAAGATTAAAATAAAATCTGTATTGAAGCTTCTTGCTGCCTTTAACTAAAATTTCCTTCTAGGACACATGTGAAGAAGTGAATTATGCACTTTTTACCTTGTAGCCGACAGGTTAGTATCCTTACCTAGGATGGGGAAGACCTGAGCTGTATTTCTTTGTATGCATTTGCCAATATCCACATCTTTTATTATCCTGACAAATACTCTAAGCACTCAGCAAGTGATTTAAACTTTGGTCTCTTTCTTCTCTTTTTTTTCTCTTGGCACTGATCTATGTACTACACTTCTGAAATCCGGTGCAGAAGCAAGGACTGGTATTTCTGAACAGAGCTTCCTGCACATCAACTGTACTCTTTGGAGGGGTGCCACATGTCATCACCTTCCCTGAAATGAGAGGTCTAGTGACAATTGCACAGTGGGGAAGTAGATAGGGCTAGATGTTCAGATAGTAGTAAATTCTTATGTGTAAGAATAAAGAACGGCAAGAGAAAGAGCCGGTCAATCCTGGTAAATGCTTTTTGGTGAGACACAGTGTAGAAAATTAAAGACCTACATCTTTTGGACTGCCCTGTTTTATTTGAGAGTAAAGTACTCCAGTCCTAATATTTAGAGCAAGCACATGAAGCATTTTAATGCCTCAGTTCTGGTATCTTCAGTATTTATCAAAGAGATTATTTGATAATTATTTTAGTGGAGTACTGAAGAGTCAGCAAGGGCAAGGAAAGACTTATTTATGAAGCCTTTGTTTCGTTATAATTGCCTACCAACTCTTATGACATACTTCTACTCCACACTTTGCTATTCACATCTTAAACCCCTTCCTTTTTAAAGAGTAAACATTCAATAGTGATATTAGTAATTTGAGAGGTACTTTTTGGAAAAATTAGAAGTTTGCTTTCAAATTCAAATATTATACATTTCCTCCCATAAATATTCAAATTAGTTTTCAAAATCCTATAGGAAATTTATGACATAGCCCATTGACATTCCTGGAAAAATACTCCAAATCACATATATGCTCTTGAAAATTCTGTTCTTTTTCAATATGTGTTTGCAAAAAGCCAATTCCCCACATGCTAATTCCAAGCTCCACATTTAGTTTTAACATTCAAAATTTGCCATTCTTCCTGTACCTACTATTTACATAAATTAACCAGCCAAAAGCAGAAGTAACATCATATGACTTATGCAACCAGTCAACACATTCTGAATTATGAATATTTATAGGAACTTCTTTGTGCACTAGACATGAAGGAGAAAATAACACATAGAAATTAATGAATATTTGTGAATAACTCTTAGTGGTGAATTTTACAATCCATTTGCAAACAACATGCAAAAGAAGAAGCAATGAATGTTAATGAATATTAATTAGTACTCCTTCTTTTGTCTGACATACATACACTCTCTCCCCCATTCAGTTCAGTAAAGCAGTGTAGTTGTACCAGATGGAAAATTTGGTTCACAATATGGGTAGCAATTGGTATTCATATTCACAGAAAGCCACGTTACAGTATGCTCTCAAGTAGTGTGTTGACAGAACATGTATATATGTTCCAGCTACAGCAAGAGAGTTCAAAATATAACATCAATTCATTGTTTGAACCTGCAAGATTTTTGGCTGTGCTATTTTTTGAAAAGGTCATCCAAATTGTTGGGCATATAGGCAAGAAACAGAAGTGGTGAAACAAACTTTGAAATACCTTTTAGCCTGACCAAATGCTGTTTGTCACATTGTCATAAGACCTGCTTAAACTCAGGGGGAAGGTTTCATTTAAAATCTATGATTTTAAAAGCATGTACACCCTGACTATTTTATGCAATCAAAGTGATACAAGCAAACCATATCAGGTGGGCAGGTATAGAAAACAATCTGTAGATCAAAGAACCAAATGAGAATCTGCAGGCTAAATTTGAAAACAGTTTAAGTAATGGGAATCCCACACCTTCCCATAAGAATATATCATCAGTATTTTCTGCACCATTTTCTATCCACAGGTTGCATTTATCCTGATTTCTTTGTAGCAGAAGCAAAGATTAATAGAAGCTATCAGTGCAGCATGTCTTTTTACTTTAGCTGATTTTTCATTCTGTATTCAAACTGAAAACTACATGTAACCAACAGTAGCTGAGGTTAGCCTGTGCCTAGCCTGTATTATCTTGTTTCTTGCCTGAGGGTATCCAGAAAGATCACCCATTTTTCTAAAGAGGGTATTAGTTTGCATACTAAAATATTCTGGATGTTAACTAAGAATGGAAAGCCAAAAGATCTCTTTTTGTTGCAAAAGGAGGCAACTGCAGAAGTTATAACGCGTTTTCCCTTTGCCAATATGTTAGCTTGATAACAACTGAAGAATTCCCTGAAGAAAAATACCCAGCAGTTTTGATAGATTCACCACTGACACAGACTTTGGGGTTAGGAAAAAAAGGTCTTATGTATCTCTTGAAAGAGTAGCAGATACAATAGTAAATCCTAATTAACATGACAACAAACGCAGGTTTGGGGTCACCTTGCAAATTATGTTGTTCCCTTTTAAGTTACACTATAATTTACCATTGTGGACCCATCTAGCTTCCTAAAGAGGAGAAACATCCTTGGTGCTCATGCCTAACCATGCCAGTAGCACTGTCCTTCTCCTGATCTCTCTGTCCTTAGGTGCATGGTCCCATTCCTCCAAATGGATGCACACACTCGTCTTTCCTTTCTCTGGACATCACGAGAGGAAAAGCAGTTGATCATTTTAATCTCAGTCTGATGCAGAGCTGGGACATGACTAGAACATGAACGTGCACAGAAGATGGTGTTCCCTCAGTTTTTACGCAGCTTCTGTGTGCTGCAGCTTAGATATTAACCCCAGAACTCTATTTAAGACTTAAGCTATGTCTTAGGAGTGATGAAAAATGAAAGTCATCCATTTTTAGAGCTGTACCTATAGTTAATATATCACACGCACCTTTTCTCCAGTGAAAAACTTCCCTGGTTTTACTTCAGTTGTCAGGTTGACTCCCTCGAGAACTCATGACAATCAAAACAACATCCTATTTCAGTTCAAGAATATGTTCAACAAAACTAGAAAAACAGACTTTTAAACAAATGGTTTTCATGTGTATTTGGTTTTGTTCAATTTTATGTTTCATTACAGGCTGTTAGAACATTTCCCTCTTGAATTACAGGAAAAACTCATATTTTAGGAAAACACCTGGCTTTTGATACCTGTGTGGATAATTCTCACATTCCCCTGTCTCTCCCAGTCAGACTTTTGTTTTAGGAAGGCAGAAACAGGAAGCAAAGTAATCTTACTTTCTGAAATCCAGGACCTAATCAGCTCCTAATCCAGTTCTTAACCACAGAAATTAATTTTCTTTTCTGACTTTCAAACCCAAAAGGATTACAACACTATTTATCTTGTTGTTCCCTTGTGCTGTGTGCTTGCGGTTAGCTGCACTGTCTTTTCAGTCAGAAAGTAGCACTTCACCACCCCTGAATGCTGTGTGCTTCTATCTCTATCATGCCTCTTCTCAGGTCTGGCTCAGTTTCCCCAGATGACCGGTCAGCTTCTCTGGAAAAGCATCTCAATGTCTGGGAGTGGTCAAATGCAGGATGCCTAAATAAAAACCCTGAGAGATTCAGGTCAAAAGAAACAGTGTACTGTCTGAAATCTGGGATACATATCAGCATTCAAATAGCCAGATTTTTCATCATCAACATTTAGCAATAATCCCCTAGTTAATGATGTCTGTACTGAGGTGAACAGAAGAGTCTTAATTTCCAACTAGATCTTACAGGTCTGATTCTGGCCTTTTAAATTACATTTTTTAATGGTCTTTTAAAGAGTCAGTGTAAGTAAAAGCAGTATCTGACATACAATTTCCTTTTGCAGGCTCAGTCTGACAACTATATTCATCAGACTCTTTTTTATTATTATTAGAAGAATAAATAAAAAAAAAAAATAAAATGCAAGCTTTGGTTCAAGAGATGTGCAAGTGCCCCAGGATGTTAAGCGTGTGCAGGCTAGGTTGGGTACTCTCCAGACACCAGACATTCAGGAGGGGACTTTTTTAAAATATACTGCATCACTAAGAAATAAGAGAATTCCATAAAATTGGATAACCTCAAACAATAGTTAAATAATCAGGAGCTGAGCCCAGTCCTTCTGTCAATTTCTTATTCTTACATTACCACAGTCAGCAGAGTTAATGAGCAACATGCAGTGACGATCAAGAACAAAATTCCTTAGTTATTATTGAATGCTACAATGGAAATGTTTGCATTTTTATTTCAGTGAATGTTTCAAGGGCTTGGCTCTGTACTGAATGAAAATATGAGTATTTTAGCATGTTGGGGAAAAAGTTCAAATTACTCTATTTATTTAACCATTATAGTTTAGACTAAAAAAAGAAAAAAATTCTAAAACCACATATCATGGAATCTTTGCAACTTCTAAGAGTTTAATGCAGAGTAGAGGGAAAATGTAGTGTTTGAACCACCACAGGCTGTATCACATAATACATTCGCTACAAGAAACAACACTTCTGAAGAGTTTGAAGTTCTCTTCATTGACCTACCAATTACAAAGACAGATGTGAATTAAGATCTCAGATTAGAGCTCCAGAGCAAATGATACAGAAAAATTTGAATTTTCATTCTTCAATGAAAAGTGACATTTAAACACAAACTAATTTGTGAGATTTCACACTTCTGAGACACAGACTGAAAACAAGAGATGAAGTAACAACAAATATGAAATATAAACTAAGATGATAGTACGCCTGAAAGCAAATTGCATTTATAACGTATTTAGGTGTTGCAGTGCTTCATGTAATCCATGTTACTGTGGTAAAATATATTTTTAGAATTGAGACTATAAACTCTCTTCAAGTTCAGTTTTCCATAGAGCTTCAAATGCTCCTAGAACTTTTCTGTAGACATCTCCTTGCAGCAATTATATTTCTTAAGTGTTTAACACCTACTATGTTAACAGAATTGCATTTATTTCACTTTGTGGAGTACACTCTAGCTCATTTTGCAGTACAGTATATACTGAAACCAAAATTTCTTTTACCTCTGCAGCTAGGTATATTTATTGTTGCATTAAAGAATTACTAGTACTTACAGAATTGAAGCTCCTTTACAGTTTACATTAAATGTATTTTTTTTCCTATTGGATGACTTCTTAGTATTTAGATTTTGATATTGATTCATTGGCCCCTTAAGAACCATTCTCAATATTAAAAAGCAAGATATAGAAATGCAATGTTAACTAACATTAGTTAACAAACTATTAGAATTAGAAAGAAGTACAACAGATTTTTAGTCCAGCCTACCAAAATACAAAGCTGAACTTGAAGATTTTTACATAATCCCATATGTTCCAAAAATCTGACAGCATGTCTAGTAGCAGAACTAATGCATTATTTTGGAATATTGTTTAAGCAAAGGGAGATGGTTAGAAGACCAGATCTTTCATGTCCTCATTCTAGTTTCACACATATGGTCAAAAAGTATTCATTAGGCAGTAATAACAATATTGATTGTCTTGTAGAGTTAGCAGGGAAAAAAAAAGTTCAGGACTTCTAAAGTTTTCAAAAGGAGTAAAAGCCAATACACTATTTTCAGAGACCGTTTTCTATGATTCTACAGGAAACATAGAGAAACATACAGAAAACCACCAGACACACTCCAGAACATCCCCTCAACTTGTGGAAGACATCTGCTTATCCAACAAATTCACACATTCCTGTATTTCAGACCAAAAGACAGAGCTGGTTCCAGAGCTCAGGGGCACTCCAAGGAAGAACAGGAACACCCAGCACCCCTAGAGCTAGGCAGTATGAGTTTTTACAGGTCATAATCCACACTAGAAACACTAAACAGGCAGATCATTTAGAGTGCAGAACACTCCAGGTGTAAAATACCTGTTTTTCTAACTGATCATCTCTCAGGAGCAATTTCAGATACAAAGCACGCAGCTCCATATGCTTACTATGCAATGTCCTTTGCAGGTATGCTTTACAACTGATGTAAATGAGATTGTTGACAGATACATTACATTGTATTAGTTCATCTGAACTACAAACAAATATGTGTATTCTCAAAACGCATGGGACATTTTAAGGCACTGCTATACATAATGCACAGAGAATCCACAGTCCGCACCTTTAGATGTAATACCTTCATAAAATCTCATAGTACTGTTCATTCTGTGAATAAAGAGTCAATAACTGCAAAATGCAGCACTCATGGAAAGTGTCACTTTGTGGAAGTAGGAGCACCTTTCTTCTTGGAAATGCTCCATCTAAATATTCAGTTACATATACTGAGCTTTGTGATAAACATAAAAGTTTACTGCTTTCCTCTCCTACTGTCAGTGTAGAACCAACAGAGATAAACTGAATTAACTGTAGATTTTTTTCCCATGTTGTGCATGATCAAAAAAGAATTTTTTTATAAGTTTCTTAGTTGTGAAACCTGCCACATATCATCTAACAGAAAATGAAAATACAAAAGTAGCACAATATCCTAATGACTTAACCATTGCATGAGTCTAACTAAAGAAGAAATTTGTGTAAAAAGAAGTTTATTGTTAACCATTATGGTTTATCTTGAAAAAGAATTTAAGTTTACAGTTCAGACTTGTTATTAAAAAAGAATGAGAGCAAATTCAAGTCAGACAATATAACTTAGACATCCTTTGGATGGACTGAGGGTTTTGAATTTGAAACTCTTGAAGAACTTTACAGAAAAAAATCTAGTACCATTGAAATTCTCTCCTGCTTTATTTAATTTTAATAGACAGATGAGCAACTGGGACATCAGGAGGCAGAGGTTTTGCTAAATACTATGCAGCAAGCCAAAAACAATGGGAAGAGCAGTAATTAATCAACTCTCCTACAACCTAGATCCAGTAGTGTTTACCTGAAGATATGTGAAAATTTTTATTGTATTTTTTCATGATGATATTTCAAAAAAGTATCAACAAATTAAAAAAAGATTTTCTTGTTTGTATGAGAATAAGTCATATTTAACAAAATTACATTTGCACTTTGAGAATAAAATTCAATCAATTGCCACCCATGGGGCAGACTGGACCAGCTCAATGTAATTTGCTCTTGCTTTCCCTCTGCATCTTCTTTCCTCAGCATTCCTGCTTAGATATCCTCTACACAGAGAAGAGAAAAATACTATAGTCAAAAAATCAATACTGTTAGGGACTACAACATCCTCAGTGTCTACATACTGGTCTTTCAAGACCACCCAGGTTTGTTCAGGTTATCAGAAATATTATGGGGAAAAGTGCATGTGAGCAGTGTGTGCATGTCTGTGTATAAAAATACAATTTGTGCTACCTACATCTGCACTCATTTTGGAGTCCAGTTAGTATTTTCCCTAAATTCAATCCTTAGCATTTATACATTCACAGTCAATAAATTTTGAATGTTTATCATGAGGACTGGAGAATTCAGAGCACTAAGGTTCCAATTCATTTTCTGCTGAGCAAAGACTTTTTATAAAAACAAGAGCTTGCAGAACTCTTTAGTGCACTGTTAATCTTTCACACACATAATGACTCAAAACTAAATCAACATCTGAACTTTGAGACAGTTTTAAGAGTCGCCCATCAAAAATGGAAACAAATATTAGTCCCTGTCAGAAACAACACACATTTTCTTGGACAGGTATCAAGATGATTTTAAAGTGATCTTGAATGTGATATCACTTGTATGCCCATAAACACTCTACAGTAGCATTTTTAAAATGCTATTAAAATTCATAGAAATCTCAGATTTATCTGTCTTCTAGCTGTTTCAGCATGTAAAAAGGATCACAAGTGTATTTCATTTAAAGCTCTTTGGTCTGTTCCTTTGGGTCAGGACTCTACAACTCTTCTTTTTGACTCTTGTTGCCAATTCCCACAGACTTCCACCCTCAAGATGAATGTCCTACAACCCTTCCTCCCTTCTTCCCCAACCAACGGTCCTTTCCTGAACTCAGTCTTACTAAGAAAAACAAATGAATTCCCAAATCTCCTCTTTCAGGCTCAGAACAGAGCTCTTCTGTTCCCTGATTCTCTCTCTCCCTGAGGGTGGCAGAGACTTTCTTTATCCCATCTTTACAAACAATACACCTGTCAGCTACATTAGTTTTGCCTTTGAAGGTCACAATTAATTACCAGCTTATAAATATAATGAGCTTTTAACACTACACTAGCAAACATTAGAAGGATATGAGAAGAGGGGGACATAAACATACCGTCAAACACAGCAACAGATTTTAACAAAACAAGGTTCAGTTCAAGGTTCTACAAATGTTTGAAACTGTCCAGGAAAGAGATGAAAGTTCATAAGTGGAACAACGCATTTTTCATCAAGTCACAATCTTTTTTTTTCATGCAGAAATCAATAGTACACATTTACATTTATACTGCAGGGAAACTGCTTTTCAGTTCAGAAGCAAACTGATCACAGATTGTCTTGTGTTGTGTTGTTGTTGGTAAATGTTTGATAGAAATGTAAAATGTTTTCCTTTCATACATTTTCATTAACTTGAAATAGTAAAATGATAGGAAGATCAACTACTTACAGAGAGAGTCATTAATATGAAAAATCATGAAAATGTGATTTCATTGCGGTAGTAAATATTTTGATTGCCTCATACTACCAATTAACATTGCACTTTTAGGCAGTATTCTGCAGTGGATTACATTCATATCTCCTGGTCTCTTAGAAGAATAAAATCAAGATAATCTACTTAAAAAAAAAAAAACAAACAACAAACCAGAACTAACAGTGACAAATACTAGTATTTTCTACTTAGTCTTGAAACCAGAATTCAAACAGTTCATTGTTTAGAGTGAAGAAACTATCGTTTCTTAAACAGTATTGTTTGTCCCCAGAAAAACATCAGAATGGACATATGAATATTCTTTAAGAATGACAAATGTAGTAGAAATCACATTTAAAAACTGGTAGAAGGCATGCAGTGTATCAGTATTAATATACTTAAAAAACAGAAGAGAAAGCATAACAATAACATTACTGCTTAACAGCACAAAGGAAGCAGTACTTTCAAACATCAGCCAAACAGAATATGTTCTAAAATCTATTAAAAGGCTCTAAGTAAGAGAAGTTAAAATTCATAGATAGCATTTTCTACCTAATTAGATGCTTGTTTTGTTGTATAAGAAATTTATTTTCTTGCTTTGAAGATGATTATTTTTAGACTATAAGAAACAAGCACAATGTTTAACTGAATAAAGGAATGACTACACTACAACCTGCTATTCACCTGCTGACATGGTAATAAAACAAGCAGATTTTTTCACCCCGTTAAGAAACACTAAGTAATCAGATGAATGAGTATGAAGAACAAACAACTCAGTGACACAATTACGCACTGACAAAAATACTCAGGGCACTCCCCTCATTGAACTTGACCATGACATACATGAGTAGATCCTGCTCCATTTCTCTCTGTAATGCTGCCAGCTTGCTGATAGAGATATGTTACATACTTCATTATTTCTTATAGAAAAATAAATCCTATTTTTTAAACCAAGTCAAGGAGTAGACATGTATCATACATTTCAGTTTTCTACAGATGAAGGATGCTTTTCTCTCTGTCTTTCCAAAAAGAATAGGATGGCACTGATTTTGTTCATATTCTCTACTCATCTTCCATACAGTCATATAGTAAGGTTTTGCTGGTAATGAGTAGGCTGCTCTTGCCCTTTAATTAGAGATGAGAAAAATATGGAAATGTAGATTCTAAACATAGATATCAAGTATTATAATTTCAGTGTTGTCACTCAAAAAGGTTCACTGTTTGTAAATGGCCAATTAATGTAATTCACAAAAGCTGGTACAAAAAGGTTAAAGGCAAACATAGGAAAAAATGTAACATTCTAGTTCATTTTGGCACCACCCAAAATATTCAGCTGATGATAATATCACTTCCAAACATGTCTTCATGGTCTTATCAATAAATACTCTTTTACTCAATATCTCCAAAGATGTTGATAAAGAAACAAAACTGAATTGAGATAAATAGATTGGTCAATCCAATCTGTTTTGAAAGCCATGAAGAGAGTCACATGGGAACAGAATTCCTCTCAAGAATTCACTATAGACAGAAAAATCTCAGACAGTTCTGATTTATGAAAGTAAGTCTAGAGAAAACTGGATTTCTCTTTAACTATTGGTATATGCTTTTATAAAAAGCTCTTGAAATTAATCAGGACAGAATCTGAATGGTCCTACTTTATCTACTCTAAAAACCTATTTCTATGTGGAGGAAAGGACATCGCCCTACAGTTTTTACAAAATTCTATTAAATTTAATATTTCTGCTGCAGAAACATGACAGTTTAATTTTTTTTTTTTTTTTTCTATTTAATTCTACAAGCCTTTAGCCTTACTAATATGTATCAGGACAAAAACCTATCTGTCATGGTAACATTACAAAATCAAGTCCTTCAGTTCAAAACCTTAGCAACACGCAGTATGTTTATATCATGTGTTATTGCATTGCCTTGTCGAGGCACAAGCAATTTTAATATCCACTCACCTGATGAAAAACAGCAATCTGATCAACACTGTCTTTCAGCCTTATTAGGCTGAAGACCGACAATGCATAAGTCATCAAAGCAATATTCTTTTTTAGCAGAAAACTAATGTACAAAAGAAATCATCAAAAGAATTGGTTCTACATCCTAACTTGATATAATGGTGACAGTAGGACATCAGCACCACAACAGTACGTTTACATAGGTGTCAGTAGTTACTATGCTATAGAGACCCATTATGCTGCTTTTTTTGGGTCACAGGAATAGCCTTATTGTTGTAGACTTCCCTATAAATTCTTTCACTAATGGTGTCATGGATTCAAATTTAAACTTAAAGCGCATTATAGGCCAGAGTCATTTGTCATCATCTAGGCCAGATTGTTCTTAAACTACTGCTATTTCAGTTGAATAATGCTATTCAACTATAAAGGCCTACAGAATATGAATGTCCATACATACAGCTTGCATTGTGTATTATAATAGGCATTATAATGAAGTAGACTACTGTTTAGCTATTTACTTATATTTAAATTCTGACAGGCCAAACACTGAAAAAAGGAAACTCTGAAGTTTTCCTTCCTTTGGTACCTGCAGCGTAGGAGATCAGATGACACAAAGAACTGCCATCCTCTGAGGAATCAAAATCAGCTAAGCAGGTGTGGAGCAAGACCAGGACAAAAAGAAAGGAAAGCATTTCACAGAGAATAACAGGAGTTATTCTAAATATATGAGTTATAAGTACAAAGTCATTAGCGTCATTTAAAATAAATCTCCTCAAGAAGTAATTGCAGTCCTATACATCCATTTAGTATAATGAGAAATGGGAAGAATGCTATTTTTGCCTCTCTCATTTTGATCTTTCTTGAAAGATACTAAAAAACCTTCAAAGTTTTTAACCAAGTGTGTTGATATGCTGCAAACCAGTTTTAACTTTTTCCGACAACCTTAACCTTTTTAAAAATAAATAAACCCCTAAACAAAACAGAAAAATAGGATTAAAGAAAACCCAAACAACCAACCACAACCAACAGCCCTCCCTCTCTAAACCCCACCAACCAAAAAAACCACAACTGTTTTCATCAGGACCTTCCTCAGTTATGCTGGATTCCTAGGAAACATTGGAAATCTCCTGGAAGGTCAGAAATAAAGCCTATAGTGTGATGAATCAATGACCTCTGTATTATGTATAGCAAAATAGAGCATGACGTTATTGCATTTGAAAGGTTCTTACTATAAGGAAATCTACATTAGTGTCATAATACGTTTTCTGTAGAAACAGACAAGAACCAAAAAAGAAAAAAAAAACAAACAAAACCCACCAGAACTCAAGGAATATAAGAGATTTAGAGAAATAAGAGGTGTTTGTAATGTGTGCTAAATCAGTAATATTTTCAATAACTTTACAGATGCTGTATCTTATAAAGCACTACTGGAGCCACAGACATTTGCAGTGACAATTTTATTTGTTTTTAGTAAAAATTTTATTGCACTTTAATAAATTCTCGCTGAACTTATTTTTTAATGTGTTGCCATTTATGCAAAAAAACACCTCTGCACACTGTAAACCTCAGTGTTATTTTTTGTTACTAGAATAGATTGTTCTTGTAGTTGGAAAAAAAATAATATTTCAAACTGCCAAGATGCAACATTTTAAATCTGTTCATTTGTACTAGACACACACGCGTGCTTGCACACGCACACATAGAGCCTACAGAATCATAGCTGGTTTGAAATAATTATTTTTAATTGAAAGCATAAATCAATTCTTTTCAAGCATAGAAATAGCTTCCTTTTTACTCTTCAAAATGGGCTGGTAGATAATTAGATGAAACTTGAGTTCATAGATAAATATATGCTTTGTTGATTGCACATGGTATTTCAAACTAAAGCAGCTGCAGAATTACTGAAAGAATTGAGTTTTAAACAAATTCTCTGGCATCTTTTATCAGTAACATGGAGCAATACAGAGATTTACTTATACTGTCACATAAATTGATCTATTAGTCTGGTAGGAAAAAAAAAGCAAGAAATATTATACATCCAAGTTTTTTGTAGTAGATGATCATCACCTCAAGTATACTTAGGATTCTCACAACCTTCAAGTTGTTGCTAAATAAAATAGTAACAGAGATTGACCATGGTGCATGCCCAGATGCTGTACATTGTTACGAAGATTCATTTATTTGAGACATCTACACAAACTTCCCATTTGCTATCCTCATTTCTGTACAGAAGCTATAGGCACAAAACTTGCAATATCCTAATGCCTTTGGAATCTGCAGATTAAGGTACTATATAAATGTAAAACTCATTATTTCATTAAATCTGCATCTTTCATTTGATAATCTTATAAATCCAGATGCAGATTTTTTCAGATAAGCATGATATCCCTTTGTAAAAATATTTCTAAATTAGGTGAACACAACATTTAGCATCCAGTTTGAGAAGCACTTACTGTTTCATGAATTACTTCCTTTGTAAAGATACAGATCTGCAAGGTTCCTCTTGTAACACAATAGAAATGTCTCCTAGAGGAGAAAAAGCATTAAAAACTGCATCAACAAAGAATACTGGATAAATATTTGCTTAAATGTAACTTTCTATGAATAATAATATGACAAGAAAATCCACATGAGAAAATTTATAGATATGTACATATTATGTCACCATTCAAAGCCTCATGGTCCAGTAAACATGATCTTGCCATTGCTTGTAACAGGCCACAGGCTTGGCGTTAACATACACCTCAAAGTGTGTCAGGCTTTAGTTGGACAGATCTCACCTGCCTAGAGACTTGTTTTAGTTAGTAAGAGCATCTATCCAATGCTATTTTATCTTTAGCTTGTTTTAGCTTTTGCTTAACTATCTACAGCAGTGTAGTCTAGCACAGTGTGTATCTGTAATGAATAAATTCATTAAAAGTATAGTGGAGGATGGGCATAGAATGATGGCAGAAACCTAAAAAGTGTAGGCACGGATTGATGCAGGAGGACAAGGGCTATAAACAACTCTCCTGTGGTCAAATACTGCTCAGAGAAATGCAACCACAGAAGCTGGGTGAAACAAGTTTTATGGAAAACAAGTAATGAGCAAACATAAAACACACCAAGTATAGTAAATTTGGATGAAAAGTGGAACTGTAAATCAGTGAAGAAAGAGCAAGGGGTAGTCTAGCACCAAATATGTAAAAATGACCTAAAGCAGACCCTAGAGTGAGGAGGGAAGGACCATCAACATCAAGCCCTTCTGGCAACAACCTCAGGACGATGACAACATATCACACTCCCCAGACTCCTCCGCCTGATGCCAATGACCTTAGCGGAGCAATGAACGAGTGAGCATAAAACAACTGGCAGGGTAGATAATGGTAAATGTGGGTATAATAATCTTAATTGTACATAATCTGGAGCATCAACATAATTGTAACTGGAATAATGATAACTATTTAATTAGCTTGTTAATCTAGTTAAAATCTTAACAGTAAATTCTTGAGTTTATTTAATGCATTTCTTTTTTCCAACAAATTCAAGCAATTGAGTACAACATATCAATCACACTTGTAAACCAGCTTAGCCAAATCTTAGTTTTAAAAGTTTGTTAGGGTAGACATCTAGTTTACATTGTTTCATGAAATATTTCTCAATTCACATAATATGTAAATATACTACTGTAAAGAATATTTTCATCTTAAATTCTGTAAGTATAAATCAGAATAAATTTTCAGAAACTACAAACCTGTAGATTTAATTATAGGCTTTTAATTTAAAAAAATATAAATTAAATATGGACATATTTAATGAGTTACAGTTTTTTTTTCCCATGAACAGCTTTGTCTAACGCACTAAAATGAAATGATTCAAATACACATTCTGTTGTCTCCTAGAAAGAAGATTGAATAGTCTCAAGAGGATAACATTAACGTTTAATGTATGCACATTTCTATTAGGCTTCTTATCTGCTATTTTCAAACACAGGGAGAGGCAACTAATGAAAGCAAAACAGAGGTGAACAAATTAATAACAACTAGAGATTATTATTTCTTATAGTCTCTCAGTCTCCCTGTTCACTCAGTCACAGTTATAAGGAACCAGTCTGCTAACCAAAGTGATGTGTGATTTCTAGAGGAAGATAATCAGCTTCAGTGAAGACTGGAAATACCCCTTCAAGACTTATCTCATTTTGGAGTCAATTTAAGAAGTAAAAGTAATAAAAGTGTTAGAATGTAAGTAGTGAAAAAATGGAGTTCAAGCATGACAGTCGGCAAAGCATTGTCATCCTGGTTTTACCAGCTTAGCTAATGGCACTAGATGAACCTTTGTCTGATCCAGTTCAGCTTTTCTTATGATCTAGATGAATTCAGTTCCCTTCCAAATAGAGGAAGGTTTTTCATTACATGGAGTCTTCTTTGCTGCCTCAGAAGATGTTCTTCGTATAAGTAACGAAAGAGCTGTGTTTCCAAGTTGTAAATTTATTATTCAGATTTTGGTTTCTTCATGGCAACATATTAAAATTCCTCACTCATAATCAAGCAATCCAGTTTAAATTGTTAAGAACAGCACAAGTGTGTTCCTTCAGTATTTGGAGAAGGATAATGTGTTTCATGAGCTAAAGAGCCATAAAAGTAATTTTCCTATGATACAAAACTGAGAAATTCTAACAGGATCATAAAGTTTGGGGGATTTATTTGGTTCAGTCAGGAACAATATTGCAAAAGATGATCCTCCTTATCAATATTCAAAATGAGACAGCATTGACGTGATAGCATTTTGCATCATAGTCACTGAATTGTTACCATAGCAGGACTACATTCATACCAAACAGTTAAAGTAGCAGTAATTTTTTGCATCATTCCAGGAATATTGTTTTTTTCAGGACAAAGTACATACATACACACACATATGTGTATAGGTATGTGTATATGTGTGTGTATAGACACATATATACATAAACATAAACATAAATATATACACATACACATACAGAGAGAGACATGCATGTAAGCAAATAAATACAGCAGCAGCTCCTGCCACAGAACTGTGGACACATTAATGTAGGCTGGTTAGTTATCATACTTAGAACATTTATGGGAATCAACTTCCCCCCTCAAAAAATAAAACCAAACCCAAAGAAAAAAAACTCTTGAGGACTTTTCTTCTTTTAAAGTTTATTTGTTTGTTTGTTGTTTGCTTAGGGGTTTTGTTTGTTTGTTTGTTTGTTTGTTTCCTAAGGGCAATCTCTATTCAATTGAATATGTTCTGATTTTACAATTTTAACTTAAGTTTTAATTACACTTGATGCTTAAGCTATTTCATGAATTATTAGCATTTTGTAGTTGTAGCTCCTATGAACTGTTATGTCACTTGAAAAATGGGGTGGGTGGAGGGGTGGTGGTGGTAGAAAAAAACTCATCAGATACTTTCCTTAAATGGAGTTCATTTTTCAAGCGATGTTAATACATGGTCTCCATAAGCCCAGCTTTCAGACTTTTTTTGAACTAGTCAGATATGAAAACTGTTGAAGTAGGAAAAAAAAAAAACAACCAACCCAGTGACACCCTGAGTCTCTAATTTTAGCAGAACACATTTGTTCTGAAAAAGCCTTCTGTGTAAGTAAAAATTTTGGAAATCTTGCTAAAGCAGGGGAATGAACAGGGAAATTAAGTCTGGCTTGAAATAAAGTAACAATAGGAAGAGAATTCTGTACAGACTTTCTGATGGACAATAACAAATTACTACATATGCTTAATGTGAATTACACAATCTGGGGAAAAAGAAAGTTTCATTCTCTGCCCTAAGTAAAAAGCTAAAAGCAAAACATATGTAATAGTCACCTTCAGTGAAGATTTTGAGGAAATGTGTTTGTCACGGTTCTGATAATTCTCATATACAGCTTTGCATTATACATATCAATGTTGACCCCTTGTCCATCACCATATTGAAAATGGAGGCCATTTATTTTTGTGAATTAGAATAACTATTTCTATGTTCCATTTAAAGACTTTTTTTGTAACTATAATAATTTTTCCTCTATTCTTTTTCTCTTAACCGGATGCTTCGTCTCTACAATTATTGATTTTACTTTTGACAGTTCTTACTTCCAGTGTTTCTGTCACTAAATGGTAGAGACAGGTAGTTTTCTTCATTGATCAGTTCTTTAGCAAATTCCTAAATTTCACTTTAACTGAGACGGATGTCCTTAAAACTTATAGAATGTTCTCTGGGAGAAAGTTACTAAGCATCTCTTTGAACTTCTCAATCACACTTGTCTTGACTCTATTTCCCTTATTTTACCCAATTTTACCCTTCTGGAATGAAGATATTTAGACCTATTTTTAACTTAAAATTTAATTTAAACTGAATCAACTTTTTACCTTGTCTAGACTTACTATTTACTACTACCAGTAACCTAGCATTTTCAAGTTACTTAGTACCTTAATAAATTTGGATGCAAGAATAAACTACTACACCCAAGAGTACATAATCCCTATTTTTTATCTTAGAAAAGTAGAATCCTTTCTGTCTTTCTGCATTCTCATTAACCTTGCATGCGAATCAAATTGCTCAGTCAGCCAAGCTCTACAACTCTATTTGTTCAAATAACTTGCAACTGAAGATATTTCAGATGAACAGTTTTGTTTTAGTGAGAATAGTGTCCTTAATCCAAACGTAATCATCAAGAACCACACTACTAGTCTCATCAATATGGGCACTTATTTTCTTGTACTCATATGTCAGTTGCCACTTCATATAGAGTCAATTCTTTACCCAAGGAGCCTGTACTCTGAGAGTGTGCCTTCACCTCTCCATTAACCCGTTACCTCCTTCTGACAAGTTAACCTAGGTCAATTGAAAGGAACCACACCCCACATGAGCTGGACAGACTGGGTGTGTTCACAGGAGGACCCCCTAATCTAATCTCCCCACCAGGCCAAGTAATTTGAACTAAGCAGTATCTTGCAATGGAGTTCCTGAGATTTGAATTACAGACAACTTGGCAGGCACCCTCTGCTAAGTCACTACTGACATTCCCTCCTTTCCTATGAAATATTCCCAAAAGCCCTTTCTGAACATTCTTGAAAAACCTACGAAGACCTATCACCAACCAGCTGATGCACCATGCTTTATCCACTTGTTCATAGTACTTCTCAATGTTAAACATCTATAATATAGACAATTATGTTTCAGGGTAGATGGCAACTACTTTTTCAACATAGAGTTCAAATGAAAGAGTTGGTGGGATCTGAACAGCTAATGTTTAAAAGTGGGAAAAGAGCATGAATTAAATTTTTAAGTAATATAAGAAAAAGAAAATAGATGATAGAAGTAAACCAAAAAACAATACTTTTTTTTAATTTCAGTTATTTAATGCTTTAGTGAAGAACAAAAAGTTGAGATTTAGATTTTCAAAATTAAAATTTAAGCATTTCAAAATTGAATTTTTAGCTTTCAAAATGTTTTAATCTCTAGCTTCACTAAATTTCAACCTGAAGCCACTACTATGCTAGTCCTTAAATTGAAATCTGAAAAAGATTATAGTATGGAAAAAAGAAAAAAAATGTCCCAACTCTCCTCTTGCGGTACAAGGCAGTCCTCAAAACAGAAAAGAAAAAGACAATAAAGCTACACAGCACAGCACAGGAACATTTAATGACAAGAAGAGAGCCAAGGAGAATCTCCATCCGTTATTGGATGTGGGGGGGAACATTGTCACCGAGGATGAGGAAAAGGCTGAGGTACTTCATGCCACCTTTGCCTCAGTCTTTAACAGGCAGACCAGTTATCCTCAGGGTACTCGGCCCCCCGAGCTGGAAGACAGGGACGGCGAGCAGGATGAACCCCCCATAATCCACGAGGAAGCAGTCAATGACCTGCTACGCCACCTGGACACTCACAAGTCTATGGGGCCGGATGGGATCCACCCAAGAGTGCTGAGGGAGATGGCGGAGGTGCTCGCCAAGCCACCCTCCATCATTTATCAGCAGTCCTGGTTAACGGGGGAGGTCCCAGACGACTGGAGGCTTGTCAATGTGACGCCCATCTACAAGAAGGGCCGGAAGGAGGATCCAGGGAACTACAGGCCTGTCAGCCTCACCTCGGTGCCAGGGAAGGTTATGGAGTGGTTCATCTTGAGGGCGCTCACAAGGCACACGCGGGACAAACAGGGGATCAGGCCCAGCCAGCACGGGTTCATGAGAGGCAGGTCCTGCTTGACCAACCTGATCTCCTTCTATGACCAGGTGGCCCGCCTAGTGGATGAGGGAAAGGCTGTGGAGGTGGTCTACCTGGACTTCAGTAAAGCCTTTGACACCGTCTCCCACAGCATTCTCCTAGAGAAGCTGGCGGCTCACGGCTTAGGCAGGTGTAGTCTGCGCTGGGTCAAAAACTGGCTGGACGGCCGGGCCCAGAGAGTTGTGGTGAATGGAGTTACATCCAGTTGGTGGCCGGTCACGAGCGGTGTTCCCCAGGGCTCAGTACTGGGGCCGGTCTTGTTCAATATCTTTATCGATGATCTGGATGAGGGGATCGAGTGCACCCTCAGTCAGTTTGCAGACGACACCAAGTTGGGTGGGAGTGTTGATCTGCTCGAGGGTAGGAAGGCTCTGCAGAGGGACCTGGACAGGCTGCATCGATGGGCCCAGGCCAACTGTATGAGGCTCAACAAGGCCAAGTGCCGGGTCCTGCACTTGGGCCACAACAACCCCATGCAGCGCTACAGGCTTGGGGAAGAGTGGCTGGAAAGCTGCCTGGCAGAAAAGGACCTGGGGGTGTTGGTCGACAGCCGGCTGAACATGAGCCGGCAGTGTGCCCAGGCGGCCAAGAAGGCCAATGGCATCCTGGCCTGTATCAGAACTAGTGTGGCCAGCAGGAGTAGGGAAGTGATCGTGCCCCTGTACTCGGCACTGGTGAGGCCGCACCTCGAATACCGTGTTCAGTTTTGGGCCCCTCACTACAAGAAGGACGTTGAGGTGCTGGAGCATGTCCAGAGAAGGGCAACGAGGCTGGTGAGGGGTCTGGAGAACAAGTCTGATGAGGAGCGGCTGAGGGAACTGGGGTTGTTTAGCCTGGAGAAAAGGAGGCTGAGGGGAGACCTCATCGCTCTCTACAACTCCCTGAAAGGAGGTTGCAGCGAGGTGGGGGTCGGTCTCTTCTCCCAAGTAACAAGCGATAGGACAAGAGGAAATGGCCTCAAGTTGTGCCAGGGGAGGTTTAGATTGGACATGAGGAAAAATGTCTTTCCTGAAAGAGTGGTGAAACATTGGAAGAGGCTGCCCAGGGAAGTGGTTGAGTCCCCATCCCTGGAGGTATTTAAAAGACGTGTAGATGAGGCGCTTAGGGACATGGTTTAGTGGGCATGGTGGTGTTGGGTCGATGGTTGGACTTGATGATCTTAGAGGTCTTTTCCAACCTCAATGATTCTATGATTCTATGATTCTATGATTGCCTTATATCCTGCAAATAATGCAGTTGCTTTAATGTAGCATTATGCTTGAGCTAATGTTACGTGTTTCAGGATAGCCAATTAGTACACGTGCAGTGCTGTGAGTAAAGAACTGTACTGCTTCTGGCTCCCTAGCTAGCTCATTTCCAATTAGGTGAAGTATCTTTTCATAATATTAAATTGTACACAAGTCACCCTCAAGCAAGGAAGAATGATCTGGCATACTGAGTCAAGTACTGTTATTTTAATAGTATATGTCAAGAAAGACATACTAAAAAAATTAGTAAGTATAAGAGGGAAAACATATTTTTGTTTATTAACTTTTTAACTGTGTTTTTTCAAAAGCTGTTCCAGAAAGCTGCATAAAGAGATCTTAAAAGACATAGAAAGAAACTATTGCTCCACACCCCTGCACACCCAATATCATAACCTGTGTTATGCGAGAAGTACCAAAAAACAAATGATCAGAAGCTTTTTCCAGCTAACCACTGATAAATTTAATGTTATTCTGAGATGTTGATATGCGTGATAGCCATTGTATGATTTGGAGGTCCAGTCTGAAAGTGGTACAGAGCTTGAGGACAATCTTTTCTTTCTGAAGGAGCTCAGGGTTCCAAGGTTCTTTCAGCAAACAGGTCTTCCTCTAACCAATGCTTTTGTCTCCTGAGTAGATGTTTTCTCTAAAAGGTATATGGTAATTTCAGAACATTACCTCAGTTCTAGTTACATTTTATTACCATTTTTTGTCCTGTGCAAAACCCATAATTTCTAGATTGCGCAAATGACTGCTTGATGACAGTGAAAAATACTACATTAGAATACGAACACTAGAAGTATATGACATAGAAATGCTATATTGAAAATATGGAAAGAAAAGGTACATTGAAAGGATGATTTCTTGTCCTTGCTAAAATAAAGAGGTTTTTTCTATGTAAAAATTCTATCACATTTAAGATGGTTTTAAGACATTTAAAAATAAATAAATAAATAAATAAATAAATAAAAACCCAACCACAAAATAAGAAAGCTATGTGCACAAAAAAACAACATTAGTATGATCATCTTTCAGCCATAGATCAGGGTGTAGAAGAGTCACTAAGGAAGTAATAGTTTCAAATTTACTCCGTCCATTTCAGGAAAGAGACTTGAACCAAGTTCTCACCTACTCTAACTATCTGAAGAAGTCGTAGTGGTATTATGAATTCACTACCATTGAAGCTGTTCTACTGTACCCAAAGTATCAGTCATCAGGATGAACAAAGTGATCCCTCTAGTCTGATTGATTTCTGTTCTGGCAAGACTTTTTGGCATAACTTTGTTTCTGTACATAGTATAGAAGAGTGTTGAGAGGAGTGAATGAAAACATCTTGCAGCAGGACACCGTACACTTGACAAGGAACTCTTCAGGACAAGGGAAAACTTGATTTTAACACTTGGCAGAGGAAAAAGGAATCAAAACTTCACTGGACAGATGGCATCTGTTCATTTATGGTTTACTGTGTAACACATTTAATTTTTTTTATACCTTTTTTTTTTCTTTTCCTCTCTTCATTTCAAAGCAGCAGCTTTTAGACTGAGTGTAGTATAGAGACAGCTAAAGAGAACAGACCTGAAGCCAAGTTTCAGAGTTCATGGATAGAAACCTGGAGACTGCAGAGGTGTTACAACCTGAGATACAGCTGCAATCTAATGTATTATAAACAGGATAAATGAGGAAGTCCATCTACTAAGGCATAGTGGACAAGGGAGAATTTTCTCAAACATTCTCCCTGTCCCCCAGCCATAGCATTTTTCTATTTTCCTAAAAAATATTTTACCATTTCTCTATTTCTTTTCTTGTATCCTTCTATTTAAAAAGCAAGTTTTTCTAAAACCTAATTCCAAGGATTGAAAGCCTTTTCAGTTTTGATGTTTTTTTGTTTTTGTTTTTTTTATTAAACTAGCTTTGTGGGATAGATTAGTAAGCAGCTTTTGTTTCAAAGCCCTGGTCATCTCATACAGTCAAGTCATCAGGGCTTTCATGCTCAGAGCGACTGCCAAAGTTTCTCAGGTGTTGGAAAGGAAGGTGAATGCAATATTTGCCATGCACACACATCTGAATCTATTTAGTAATTAACTCAAAAGATATCAAAAGATTGTAGAAGATTATAGGCATTTTATAATAAAAATATAGAAAAAAATTCTACAGGCACATGTATTTTCTTGATAACCTAACAAGCACTGTCCACTTTACAAGACATCTGTTAATAGCATGACACCCTGCAACTTCATTTAACATACAATTGCAGCAGTCTTTTTTCTAGTACCAAATTTTCATTTCCAATTTGTGATAAAAAAGTAACTTTTACTAAGGTCAGTCTGACAGATATGACACCAACAGGTACCAGAATACCCCAGATACAGAAGCAGGGGCATGCCGAAGTCACCTTACTACTACGAGAAAATAAATGATCAACATTATATAGGTAATCTAATTCCATTCAACTGCAAATCACCATAGTCAAAGCAGTCAAATACTACATGCTGTGGAAGAGTTCTTGCTCCCAGAAAGAATTCTGTCAAATACCTAATAAATTAATTTTGAGATTCTTAAGGTTTTTGAGATACAAGGCAACAGGCAGAGCTGGATAGAATATCAGAGTGATTAAGTCTTTAATTTATTTTACTCCTGTTCAATTATGCTTAAAAAAATAGACACACTTGTTTCATTACAACAGCTAGAGAGTGTATAAGCCTATTTCCACATATAACAATTCTAATTACCTTTGAGCAATTAATAAAGATAATCTATCACAGCTTAGAGCAACATGTTTTTAGGTGCACTTTGTCAAATGAGTATCATGAATATTCAGATCATGTTCCCTTTAATCAGAAAAAATAATGATGACAAACAGCGATCATTTTTCAGAAAGAGAACCTTTATTATTCAGCAGCTAATTAAAAAAAAAGCAACTATACCCTTCAGGAATATGTGAATTGCATTGCATTCACGATGTTCAGACTTTGTGACAAGAACATCAAATGTGGCACTTACACAAAATACAAAGTAAAAACTTATTATATGCTACTACGCTGCAGATCCCAGGAAAAAGATTTGGGTGAAAGACTTGGTTATTTAACAAGTAGAACTACCTCCTTCTACCTGCTACTGAGAACTACCTACCTTCTACCTACTACTACTTTCCTCCTACCACCAAGAGGAAAGAGGAAGATTAATCACTGTATGTTCTAAACAATTTTATTTCCCCTATTGTTTAAAAAAAAGATTAATAGAATTGCACCACTTGAATTTTTATCCTGTAACCCTATCTGTTTAATATTATCTGTCTATTAACACTAGGTGAACAACAATAAAATAAATATTATTTCAGTCCTGAATATAAGATTAAGATGACTCTCACTTAATTGATATGGCCTTTAAAATTGTTTGTACTTCAAAAAGTAAAAATTCTCACATCAACATGTAGAATAATGAAGACAAAATTAAAAAAAAAAGGATATAAAGTTATAAATAAAAATGTAAAGTCAGGCTAACACACATCTATCTTCAGGCACTTCTTTCCCTTTACCAGTTAAGCTATTTATTTCACTTAGTACTTGACATACTTTCTCCTCCACACCACACACCTTTGAATTATTTAAATTTTTAAAAAGACTGACAAACTTAGGTCACCTCACTTTTCCTCAAGTCCAGAAGTGGATTCCATGGAGCCTTCACTCAGTTTAAACACAAAAGGTGCTTTTGTTTCTATTAAAGTTCCCCAAGTATCTAAAACTGTGAAAGGAAACTGGGAAAGGATGTCACCCAGAGGGACCTTGACAGGCTTGAGGAGTGGACTTATGTGAATCTCATGAAGTTCAACAAGGCCATGTTGAGTCTCCCCATCTAGAAAACTGAGGATCCACAAGTTAGGCATTACTCTTTCCCTGCATCACAGTGAGTTAAACCTGCTAGGTTAGGAACAGCTTGAATCCAACTGCCAGGATCAAATCCCTCACAAAATGCACTTGGAACTATTTTTTACAGGAAAGGCAAAAGAAACAACAAATTCATTTTGTCTATATAACTTAGCTTTCACCAAGACAACTTGATTCAATTCAGCCTTATAGACACTGGACACTGTACTTCCATTTCTGTCCCAAGTACAGCCTAACAGAACATCATTCAGATCCTGCTTCAAATCTTTTTCGGTGAATATTAAAACAAACAAACAAACAAACCAAAAAACTCTGACATTCTGTATTAGATGCAGCCCTGAACACATAGATTGTTACCTCAGCTAAGGCAAAAAGCATCTACTTCTTTGGGCTTTCACGGCTAAACAATACCCTTATTTCATGAGGGCTTTTTAAGAGGGAACCAAGCACAGTTAAATGCCTAATGTAGGTGAACCAAATCCCAACAATTTTATTATTTTCCCCTCTTCAATAATTCTGAAATCCTCAGGAAAAATTTATGAAAAATAACCAATTACCTTACCCAGGTAGAAAAAAAAGACAATATAAATATCCCACTCACAGCAGCATAAACTCAAATAATAAAGTATCGCAATATCCCTCCCATTGTAAGTGAAGATCAGGTTCACGACTACCTGGGGAACATGAACATAGACAAGTCTAAGAGACTCAACGAGATGCATCCAAGAGTCCTGAGGGAATTTGCTGATGTAGTTGCCAAGCCACTCTCCATGATATTTGAAAAGTCATGGCAGTCAGGCAAAGTCACCAGTGACTGGAAAAAGGGAAACATTGCACCCAATTTTAAAAAGGGTAAAAAGGAGGACCCTGGGAACTAGCAACCAGTCAGCCTCACCTCTGTGCCTGGGAAGATCATAGAACAGATCCTCCTGGAAAATATTTCAAAACATATGGAAGACAGAAAGGTGTTGAGAGACAGCCAACATGGCTTCACCAACAGCAAATCATTCCTGTCTAATCGAGTGGCCTTCTACAATGCAGTGACTGCATCAGTGAACAAGGGAAGAGCTACAGATGTCATCTACCTGGACTTCTGTAAGGCCTTTGATACAGTCCCCCATAACATTCTTGCCATTAAATTGGAGACAAATGGGTTTGATGGATGGACTGTTGGATAGGGAATTGGCTAGATGGCTGCATCCAAAGAGTTACAATCAATGGCTCAATGTTCAAGTGGAAACCAGTAACCAGTGGTGTCCCTCAAGGGTCCATACTGGGACCAGTACTATTTAATATCTTCATCAATGACACAGACAGTGGGGTTGAGTGCACCCTCAGCACGTTGGCAGATGACACCAAGCTGAGTGGTGCGGTTGACACGCCTGAGGGAAAGGATGCCACCCAGAGGGATCTTGACAGGCTTGAGGAGTGGACTTATGTGAATCTCATGAAGTTCAACAAGGCCCAAGTGCAAGGTCCTCCACCGGGGTTGGGGCAATCCCCAAGACCAATGCAGACTGGGGGATGAAGGGATTGAGAGCAGCCCTGCAGAGAAGGACTTGGGGGTACTGGTGGGTGAAAAGCTGGACATGAGCCAGCAATGTGCACTCGCAGCCCAGAAGGCCAAGCGTATCCTGGGCTGCATCCAAAGCAGCGTGGCCAGCAGGTCGAGGGAGGGGATTCTGCCCCTCTACTCTGCTCTGGTGAGACCCCACCTGCAGTACTGCATCCAACTCTGGGGTCTCCAGCACAAGACAGACATGGACCTGTTGGAGCAGGTCCAGAAGAGGGCCACAAAAATGACCAGAGGGCTGGAACACCTGTCCTATGAGGAAAGGCTGGGAGAGTTGGGGTTGTTCAGCCTGGAGAAGAGAAGATCCTGGGAAGACCTTAATTTGACCTTTCCACACTTAAAGGGGGCTTATAAGAAAGACAGAGAGAGACTTTTTACCTGTGTGGCCTGTAGTGACAGGACAAGGGGCAATGTTTTTAAACTAGAGGAGGGTAGATTTAGACTGGACAGAAGGAAGACATTTTTTACAATGAGGGTAATGAGACACTGGAACAGGTTGCCCAGAGAAGTTGTGGATGCCCCGTCATTGGCAGTGTCAAGGCCAAGTCAGATGGGGCTTTGAACAACCTGATCTAGTAAAAGTTGCTTCTGTCCATGACAGTGGGGGTTGGACTAGCTGATCTTTAAAGGTCCCTTCCAATCCAAACCATTCTGTGATTCTTTGATCCACACTGTACTGGGGGCAGGAGAGGCAGGAATAACTTACAGGTGACTGAACCATGAAAAATGCTTTGATCACAGCCTGCACTTTTTTAGTTACTAAAATAAAGCAGTCTTGAGACAAATCTGGAGGAAACCTGTCTTCATTAATTCTTATCAGTCATTTTGTTAGCATGAGAGATGACCACATTCAGTTAGGAACTTAAATTTTCTTGCACAGTGTTGTATTAAAAACAGCACAGAGAAGGTCTGATTTTTTTTGTTTTGTTTTCCTTTGTATAGTTAAATAAACACAAAGTCTGTGCGTTTCCTTTTATCATCACTGAATATCCTTTTCCAGTTTGGGGCACAGGGAGCAACCTTGCAATAATTTGCATAGTTGATAGTTGTTCTTCCCACTTGAAATGGCCAGACTTCAGCAGTATCTCCTCAGCTTTGCTATTACCCAAAGAATTCTGCTCTAAATGAAAAAAAAGGAGAAAATTATTAGAATGTACCAAAAATTGGCACACTTAAAATGCTGGTGAAATAAGGTTGTGAACATTTTCCATACAGCTCTATTCAACATGCAGTTGACACCATACTTTACATTTTTATTTAATTCAATGAAAAACATAGTCCGATCCCCAAAATCAAGGTTTTTGTGATTTTATGAAATTTCCACTAGCATCCAGTTATATGTAGGAGTAAGCATCTTTTAAAAGCCATGTGCTTCTTATTTGAATTATCTCAAGTGCTAGTGTTTAAATACTCTCATAAGTATTTATTCTCTTAATAAGAACCTATTACAAATGTTTTTGTTTATAATTTGGAGTTCATTAAAGTGTGTTAGATTAGTGTTGCTCCTTATTAAGCTCATCACTACTTATTCAATAATTTATTGATATTTAACAAATACAAATAGTGTCTCAATATAGCTAATCTAAAACCCTATTTGATTATAAAGTGAGCTGTAGCAAAGTACAGCAAGGCAGTAGCCTCTGCTCTGTTTACAATGCTGTATTTAGGCTCCGAACTTTATTTCTCTTATGGTGCATAATTTACTTGTACTAAGTTCTAATGCAAGATGGTAAAATAATGATAGCTAACACCTTTATAAAATTGAAGTACAGCAATGTTATTTTTCAGGCAGTAGTTGCATCATTAAATATGGTTTTTTACCAGAAAGTTAGTCCTTCCTTCTATTTTCCTCATCTCTCTCCCTCTATGCTGCATATTTTACTTTTAAAGTAATGATTCTTCTGCAGAAAATTACTATGCATTGCTTTGGCAAATCTTACAGGCCTTCCTAAAGGCAGCCAAGGACTGCTTACAGTAACACTAATAGAAAACAAATTAGTTTCAGTAATTACCTTTAAAATATATTTTATTATCTTTTTCATCTTATTCAGGTGGGGTACTTTTCATGAGGGTAACAGTTATTTGTCTCAATAGATAAGCAATGCTTCCTCAAAGCACTTTTGAAATATTCATTACAACAACATGCAGACATTGCCAAAATTTTTAACTTACAGAGTTTTTCCACAGAAAAGATATTATTGCTAGACTAAAAAACTCTGCTGCCTTTCAGGGGCAGCGTGTGGCACGGACGACCCTGACCCCAGGAGCATTTCTGGGAGCACCCAGCAGCAGAGCACAGGCAGACCAACAAGGTCTTCAGGAAAGCTGCGGCAGCTGATCGGTGGTGGAAATCTGCTGTTGCCCGAACTTAGGCCATGGATTCAGTGTCAAGATTTTACCCTATAAATTGGACAATTCAGGCTGGAAGCAACCTCAGGAGGTTTCTAGTCCAACATCCTGTTCAGAGCAGGACCCATTCTGAGATTAGAGCATGTTGCTCAGGGTGCTATCCAGTTGGGTCTTGGAAACCTTCGAGCATGGAGGTGACGTAATCACTGGACAACCTGTTCCAATGCTTCACTGTCCTCATGGTGAAAAGATATTTTTCTTACAACAGCTGATCAACATAAACACATAACGCCTGCCAGCAAAATAACCCAGTAAAATAAAAATGTACTTAAAATAGGTGCCCAGGAAGTCTTAGGTATTGCTACCTCTATATAGAAACATCGTTTAAAGAAATTAGGGCATTTAAAGCAAGAACAATGGAGAATTCCCACCCTAAAGGAACTTGATAAAAAGTTTAAACTAAGAAAAAGCTTTAAGATTTTTAACCTGTTATGAATTCCACTGTTTGGCTTTTTTAATTAGAACTTTACATGCCCTACTTGTAATCGGAGAGCCACAGAGCTTGTTGATAACATGGTCTTTAAAGACCTAATTTATTTTCGTGAAGACTGCTAAGAGGATGGGGAAAAAGTAATTAAGTATTATCTCTTTTTTTCCTAATAACCATAAACTTATTAAATTACTAATAGTCAAAGTGTGTGGATGTCACATCCATTTTAGCATCATTTAATCCTGAACACTTAAAGAGAAAATGTTTGAGTTAACAAAATACAAAATTATTTACAGAACTGTGGTAGTCCACCGATACCTTAGCATCAGCATATACATGTGGTCTCTCTTTCAAATGGACTGGCGTTTCAGATTCTTTTGAATTTTATTAATAAGATAGACTGCTCTTTACAAGAAGCTGTCAAGAACTTTGTCCAACTATTTTGTTCTCATGTTGTGCTAAGAAGCTCCCACTTCCAATCACTGTGCTGTGACTTTAGCAAAACATTCTCAAATATTCATAAATATTCTTCATAAAGAAAAACTGATTTCATTTACAGGTTTTTGAGACCAGCTGATCAGCAAATGCTGTTGCTTTTACATTAAAGTATATACCGTATAAAGTATATACCGTATAAAGTATATACTAAAGAACATGGCTAAACATAAATCTCAGTTCTACAAGAAAATTTCTTAACTGAAAATAGACATACAAAAGACAAACTTATCAAGCAAATGTTTAAGAAAGTCTATATAAGCGTCCTATAAGGTGTTAAAATGCATATGAACTAGGTAATGTGATTTCAGTAACTGTTGAACACACAGATGCACATGAAAACCTACTTAGTCAATCACTTGTGTATTTAAACATTTGCAATCTGATCATAGAGTAAAGTGTGAAAAACATTTGGGAATTTTTTTTTTTTTTTTGCAATTGGGCACACACACACTACCATGAAAAAATTACCATAATAGTTCATCCATCCCATTAGCATCATTTTACCTCCTTTTCATTAGCAAACCACAACATGTACAGGTCAGAAGTTTGCTTCCATAAAGCTGCTATTAATGGTGAGCAAGTGAGGTATTCGGGAGAAAACAACATTTCTGAGAAAAAAAAAACTTCTCCCAGAACTGAAAAAAAGAAGATGTGGCTAGGTTTTTCCCAAAGTAGACTAAGAAAGCATTATTCTAAGGACAATTTTAGAAAAATATTAGACTTCTGAAGAAAATAAATATTTATGCCAAAACTTTTATTGAAAATTCACTGTTTTGGGATCACCAGTGAAAAGTAACTGTCTAAAGATATTTAGTATTTTCATTTAAAGACTGGGTGATCTCCCAAGTGCATTCAAAGGTCATGAAAGCAGTTCTTGCCCCAGTCTCCCAACCATGCGCATTTGGCACTACTTCCAAAGCCAGCATCTTTGTCTAAGCTAGCCCCTTCTTTTAATGTTAGGGAACTGCTTTGCAGATTTATATCCATGGAGAGCGGGGAGAGAAAAATGCTCACAGAAAGTTACAGTATTCTTCTAGTTCCCCTGACATGCACTACTGAACTTTTCATGGACAGTTCAATCTTTCATAGATACAGCACGTGAAATGTTATCTTACCTGGAGTTGCTTTTGACTGCTTTGCTAAAGGGAGAGGAGTATGCTTTGTCACAAGCATACAAAGGCTGCCTTAGTAGTCCTTTGATGACTTCATTGTTAGATGCAGTCAAAGGATCAAATAAGCCTTATAAACCTCCCCTGGCATCAAGTGACAGGAGTGCATTCACTTAGACACAATAGTTAAATCCTTATCTATAGTTTTGAAATATGTCAGTAAGACTGCCAAGTCATGCCATGCAATATCCATTTATAGTTCAAAATCCCTTTAAATATGATGTAACTTGAAGGGTAATTGGAGTAACTTCATTAACTAGTGTAGATTTCATAAGACTTTCTCATGGAATGTGCTTGACATTTTTTAAATGAAATTAAAATTAACCATTTTTACAGGATAAAGAAAATGTATTTAATATCCAAGAGGTCTTTGGAAAAAGATTTCATTTAATAAGAAATTATCATTAAAATACATTACTAAAAGCATTTTCTCCTAGCCACAGGTTGGTACAAGTAATATCACACTATTTTATACATAGCCCTCATATATACCAATACTACCAAAACCGTTTTCTTTTTTTTTTCTTTTTTTTTTTTTCTTTTTTCAGAAAATCTATACCACGTTTGGAAAGGAAAAAAAATAATTGTAGGCACAAACCTCCCATGTAAAGTTGATAAAAACCAAGATTTTTTTTTTCCCAAAATTATCAAATGCTAAATGTTTATGTATTTCCTTTCAACTGAAGTCACAGATATAAGTGTATATTTCAGTTCACCTACCTTTTTCCTTACTTTATTCCACCTTGGAGAAGAACAGTGCTAATAAACTGAAGTAAAAAATATGAAAGTTGAAATTATTCAGGAAAGCAACAAAACTAGAAAAATTTTAAAGGCGTGCAATCATAAAAATAATGCTGTTCAATTGGAAAGAATGCTCTTAAGGCTGTTTACTTCCTACATTTGCTTTGTAATGTTACTGATTTAATTATACCCTAAAGCTATCTCAGATATTATCATGAAAGTATTTAATGATGGTTATCAGATGATAATTTTCCTAATTATTCTGATACTGATTTTTCCTTAAAATTTACCTTGGAGCAAAAACATGACTTGCCTACTGTTTAAAATAAAATAGATACATTTTCTCAGGACAGTCAAAAAAACAGGTTATCCAGGTTCAAAGAGAAGTCTTCATACTTTTCATGGAAATGTGGTACTAACCTGGCCCCTCCATTTCAGTAAACTCTGCAATAACCATTCAGTTCAGAAGAATCCTCGAGACCTCCTCATGTACCCCTCTCATGCACCAGGATCACCCAGTGATTCAACTGATAGACAATTCAGATGATAGACGTGATTTTAGCCCTGACCTTGCTGCAGGACTCATAAGATATTTGAATTTATCATTCACAGCAATAGCATCATCAGTATCCTACTACAGGCTATACCCCCTAACTCCTTAACATAGACCTATGGACATAGGTCTGAAAGAAATTCCCAGTGCTTCAGAGAAAAAGGAAGAATACAGAATATTAACTAAGAATAGCTACTCTATTTTACTCTTCTGCTAGATTTTAGTCTATTTCCAGCACAAAAATGCATATGAACCAAAATTAATGCAACATCAGCACAAGTAATTAGTTAATTCTGTGTCTTCCTGCCCATAAAGTTCCATATAAATTGTCTTAATTGCCACAGCATCACATTATTGATTCACTGCACTTTATTAACTTAACTGATCCATGTGAACTTTGGTGCAATGATGGCCTTTAACACAGTTTGTACTTTTTAATGCATTCATTTGAATGATGATTTCTGCTCCCATCCATGCCTTTGGCCTGCTACAAAGACAGGATAGTTTCACCACACTCTTATGGCCAGCATGATCCCTGACACAATGTAAGAATCCTCAGCCTAAAAATTTGTTCTTATATGTACTCCTTTATAACACAGAATTCTCCCCATACCTGTGCACTCTGGGCAGAGTTAAACAGCTTTCTCCACATTTTCATGTGCAGCAAATATTAATTTAATCTGTTGTCTACAACCACTGCGTATATTTTCAGTACAGGCATGTACTTCTGCTATGATTATCTATTAGTTTTCCCCACAATATTTATGAAATTACTTTTTTCTATAATATTTTACCTGATGAAAGATAAATTATATGCAATAACTGTTGAATGTCTTCTACTCATGTTCTTGGAATCTGGTGCTTTCACCGTTATGTCACTTCCTTCAGCAGTGGTTATATATTCTTTCTCTTTGAATATACAAACTGAGCTACTCAGCTATTCCCAGCTCATTGGCATCAGTTTTAATTTTCCAAAAGAATTTTAATTTAAATGTTACACCTTAATGTGTGGCCACCTTATTATGTGGCAACAATTTTAAAAGATCTAAATAAAGGATTTCAAAGTTGAAGTGTTCAGCTGCTTTCTAAGCAATGTGACATGGCCTTTGTCAGGCATAGATCCTCAGAAGAGCTATCCTTTTTAAGTCACTTTAGACTGATTAAAAAATAGTCACTTTTAATTCAGACCTATCCATTTATACAATTCAAACATTTAGATCATCATACAAACATTAGAACTTCATATTTACTCTTTTTTGACCGTAATGGTTAGAAATGTAAGAAATCAGTTAAAACTATGCTTGTTTCATTTTTTATACAGATTATTTATGAAAAGATTTTCACCGTTCTGAGTGGCTGATGTCAAAAGCAAAATGTACTTTCTCCCTCTCACTCTGTATTTTTAATAAGAGTAATCTCCTGAGTCTGAAGACTCTGTCATGCCTGAATTCTATGATTTTTTCTAACAACCAGGGAAAGAACAAGAAGGAAAACAATTGGGTTTGACACTGCAAACTACATATCCTTTCACCTTAGTCTTCATAGCTCAGGCATGTAGGCCAGCAGACTTAATGTGTGCTCAGTACTTCTACCTTGCATTTGGAATATGTTACACATGAACACAAGTATTTAGATCTACAAGTAAAAACTATGATAACACCTGTTTGGGGAATTGTTTCATTAATTGCTGAAACCTCCATCCCACTGAAACTTCCTGAGCCCTACAAAACCTTACAATCACAACATGCTTAGAAGTCCTGCTGTGTCAGGTGCTGTTAGACAGCATGGGATAAACCCTGCTTTAATGGCTTTCAAAGACACTGGGCGGGTGGAAACAGAATCTGTTCATAATAGCTAAACAAAAAGCTAGGGAGGAGGAAATAGCACAAGCTAATTACTTACAAGTTGTAGCAATTTTTTAACTTTTTTTTAAAGGTTGAAATAAAAACAGTAAAAAAAAAAAATCAGGAAAGCTAGGATTGCCACCAATGAAATCTTGGAGATGTTCATAGAATCATAGATTCATAGAATAGCTTGGGTTGGAAGGGACCTCTAAAGGTCATCTAGTCCAACCCCCCTGCCATGGGCAGGGACATCTTCAACTAGAGCAGGTTGCTCAGAGCCCCGTCCAGCCTGACCTGGAATGTTTTCAGGGATGGGGCATCCACCACCTCTCTGGGCAACCTGGGCCAGTGTTTCACCACCCTCAGCGTAAAAAAGTTCTTCCTTATATCTAGTCTAAATCTACCTCCCTTCAGTTTAAAGCCATTCCCCCTTCTCCCGTCGCAACAGGCCCTGCTGAAAAGTCTGCCACCACCTTTTTTGTAAGCCCCCTTTAAGTACTGATAAGCTGCAAAAAGGTCTCCCTGAAGCCTTCTCTTCTGCAGGCTGAACAACCCCAACTCTCTCAGCCTTTCTTCACAGGAGAGGTGTTCCATCCCCCTGATCATTTTTGTGGCCCTCTTCTGGACCCGCTCCAACAGGTCCGTGTCTTTCTTATGCTGAGGGCTCCAGAGCTGGACGCAGTGCTCCAGGTGGGGTCTCACCAGAGCAGAGTAGAGGGGCAGAATCACCTCCCTCGACCAAAAGTTAGTATTCTTCCCATTGCTGTGCCTTCACCTCTATCATACTTACTGAGTGGACATGGAATAACATGTTTATAGAAGAAAAGCCTGTAGGCTACATGGAAGTCCATTCATATCTCACATTAAAAAAACCTGAACCCTCAAGCTTTCTCCCCTGAATTATTCTATGGACTATACCAAACCATCAAAACAGGTAAAAATAACCACATCTGCGTACAACAGTGACTAACGTGAATTTTCTTTTAAATTATGAACCTGTTTTATAAAACTGCACACAAATGGGCATTCCTGTATGCAACTTGTAGTGTAATGGATGTGCCTACTTTTAGACTATATAGCCCCAGATAGACTATAAAGGGATATTTTCTTTATATGTGGAAATGAAATGCAGTTTTGGTTATAAAAAGCAAAGAACATACCTAACACTTTGTGGAACTACTGATCTGTAACACTGCTGGAAGAATTTCAGGATGTTTATGTGTTCCAGCACTCTATGCCCCATGTAGAGTTCATTTTATTTTAAAGTAACCTCTATTTTTATGGAAAGTTCAGTGTTCTTTCCTAAAAACTTTTAGCTACCTTCCTCTTCCACATACATTTGTCTAAGGAGGATTGTACAAGTATTGACACAAAATATTAAGTGCTCTTGAAGCTTAAAAATTAATTATTAAGTTGGTGATCATTAATAGTTTTTAAAACTGTAATTAATTATCCTATGCTAGTAAACCATGTCATCTGATTTGCAAATAGCACAATAGCATATAATTTCCATGGAAATAAACTTGTGTATAGAGTTTTAAATATATCTTAAAGGAGTCAACAAAATATGCATGTTTATTCACCAGTTGAAGCAGCACTGTGATCCAGCCTCAATTCACAGTAAGTTTTGAAAGTTAGTATTATTTATAATTTAGGTATAGAGGATTTTTTACAATATATTCCATACAGTTTACTGGTTGCTTTAATCTCTGCAGCTGTTTCTATGTTTCAATACACAAAATCTACTGAAGATGCTCTACAGTGAAATACCACATTATAATACAGCACATCAGCCTCTCTTCTACTGTGTGGGACACCTTCTGGACAGCTGCAGGTGACACCATGTTTTGCTCTAGCAGAATGCTCTGCAGTTGGAGAACAGCATTACTCGGCTCAGCCTGTAAAGCAGTTGTATAAGTATTCGCAAGCAGCAGTGAGAAATATACGTGGCACGTTACAATAGCATCTTTAAAATATCATGCTGACTAGATCTATAACAGGAAAAAAAGCCAAAAAGGGGCTCTAGAGATCCACAGTACTTCTCCAAGTACATGATGCACACAAGGACTGCAAAATCTTACATGCAAATAGTTTATTGAGACATGAAAACAGGGCAGCTGGCTGAGGCACATGCTGTGTTTAACGAGGATGTATTCCACTGACCAACCAAGTAAATTTGTGCATGTGAATTAATGCAAGTAAATGTAATTTTGCTACAGATTTCAATATCGTGTTTAATGCTAGTGCATGAGATAAGTAACTGCCATTAGGTTTTGAACACAATTTCTGGAATGCAACTTTTTTATCATGTTTTAGGAAAAGCAAATCAATTTGCAAGTTGTAAACCTTTCTTACAAAGAGCTCTGAATAATATTCCCAAAAGGAAAGAGTGATATTGTCCGTTGGAAGTTTTCAGTCTTTATAAATCTTAATAAATAGGGACGGGTTCCTTGGTAGGAAGTGTAAGGGGAGTTACATTTTTTTATTTTCATGTAAGGTAACAGCAGTTTTTGACTTCAAGATTTTGATACCAACTCTTTGTTGAAAAGCAGTCATTACAAGCACAGAAAGGGGTCACAATGTTCCAAATGAGCTCTTTAACAAATAGATTTAAACTAGTTCCTAATTAACAAAAAATGAACACAGTGAAGCACTGTGTATGTTTGTCAACAAAATGCTCTGTTTCAGTATGTGTCATTGCTGTGCATCCCCACGCCAAGAAAAATCTTGAAACCACACATGGTATTCTTCCAAATATGTTTTTGTTAAGATCCAGTTATACCACATCAGCCCAAAAGGAGGATGACCCTCAATTTCAAATAATCCCTGGGTTTTTTTAAGTTAAACTATTTAAGATGGGGAATAACTCTCATCTTGCTTTCAGGTAAATATAGTATTTCTTGAAAGCATTCTCTTTTGGGTTCACTGAATGATTTCCACATTGCATTAATATATAAAAGCTTGTTCTAATTGTTTTTATTTAAGAAATTTGTCTCCCTCACATCGTATCTCCCTCACATCACATCTTCCCTCATCCAGTTGCGGGGAATGATGAGGGAAGGAACAGGAAGAGCCAGCAGATCAATACCTGGCTCCGAGCCTGGTGTCAACAGCAGAATTTTGGGCTTTTTGATCATGGGTTGTTCTACACGACACCAGGCCTGCTGGCGACAGAAGGGGTACACCTGCCTCAAAGTGGGAAAAGGATCTTTGCACAGGAGTTAGCAGGGCTCATTGAAAGAGCTTTAAACTACATTTGAAAGGTGAAAGGGATAAAACCAGGCTCACTAGAGACAAGCCTGGGGGCAGCACTCCAATGTTTGAGAGACGGTGTGCTAGCGGTCCTTCGGTCTGCTCTCAGTGGAGGTAGGGGACGGAGATCCACGTGGCAGCAAAGACACAAGGGTTATGGATATGTTAGAAACCACGGAAGTGCCTTAGAATGGTCATGTAGGAATTAGGGCTTCTACCCCCAAAAAGGTGGTGGGATCAATAGCCCAACTGAAGTTCATCTACACTGATGCACGCAGCATGGGCAACAAACAAGAGGAGCTGGAAGCCATTGTGCAGCAGGAAAACTATGATATAGTTGCCATCACAGAAACATGGTGGGATGACTCACACAACTGGAATGCTGCAATGGATGGCTATAAACTCTTCAGAAGGGATAGGCAAGGAAGGAGAGGTGGTGGGGTAGCCTTGTGCATTAGAGAGTGTTTTGATTGTCTAGAGCTTAATGATGGTGATGACAGGGTTGAGTGTTTAGGGGTAAGAATCAGGGGGAAGGCCAACAAGGCAGATATCATGGTGGGAGTCTGTTATAGACCACCCCACCAGGATGAAGAGGCAGACGAAATAGTCTATAAGCAGCTGAGAAAAGTCTCACAATCGCTAGCTCTTGTGCTCGTGGGGGACTTCAACTTACCAGATGTCTGCTGGAAATACAGTACAGCAGAGAGGAAACAGTCTAGGAGGTTCCTGGAGTGAGTGGAAGAGAACTTCCTGACACAGCTGGTGAGGGAGCCAACTAGGGAAGGTGCCCCGCTGGACCTGTTGTTTGTGAACAGAGAAGGACTTGTGGGTGATGTGACGCTTGGAGGATGTCTTGGGCACAGAGATCTTGAAATGATAGAGTTTTTGATTCTTGGAGAAGTAAGGAGGGGGGTCAGCAGAACTGCTCCCTTGGACTTCCAGAGGGCGGACTTTGGCCTGTTGAGGAGCCTGGTTGAGAGAGTCCCTTGGGAGGCAGTCCTGAAGGGCAAAGGAGTCCAGGAAGGCTGGACATTCTTCAAGAAGGAAATCTTAAAGGCACAGGAGCAGGCCGTCCCCATGTGCCGAAAGACGAGCCAGCGGGGAAGAAGACTGGTCTGGCTGAACAGAGAGTTTTGGCTGGAACTCAGGAAAAAAAGGAGAGTTTATGGCCTTTGGAAGAAGGGGCAGGCCACTCAGGAGGACTACAAGGATGTTGTGAGGTTATGCAGGGAGAAAATTAGAAGGGCCAAAGCCCACCTAGAACTTAATCTGGCTACTGCTGTAAAAGACAATAAAAATGTTTCTATAAATACATTAACAACAAAAGAAGGGCTGAGGAGAATCTCCATCCTTTATTGGATGCAGGGGGAAACATAGTGGCAAAGGATGAGGAAAAGGCTGAGGTACTTAATGCCTTCTTTGCCTCAGTCTTTAATAGTAAGGCCAGTTGTTCTCCGAGTACCCAGCCCCCTGAGCTGGAAGACAGGGACAGGGAGCAGAATGAAGCCCCCATAATACAAGGGGAAATGGTTAATGACCTGCTACACCACTTAAGACACACACAAGTCTATGGGGCCAGATGGGATCCACCCAAGGGTACTGAGGGAGCTGGCAGAAGTGCTCACCAAGCCACTTTCAATCATTTGTCAGCAGTCCTGGCTAACTGGGGAGGTCCCAGTTGACTGGAGGGTAGCAAATGTGATGCCCATCTACAAGAAGGGCCGGGAGGAGGATCCGGGGAACTACAGGCCTGTCAGTCTGACCTTGGTGCCAGGGAAGCTTATGGAGCAGATCATCTTGAGTGCCATCACGTGGCACATTCAGGACAACCAGCTGATCAGGCCCCATCAGCGTGGGTTTATGAAAGGCAGGTCCTGCTTCACTAACCTGATCTCCATCTAAGACAAGGTGACCCGCTTAGTGGATGAGGGAAAGGCTGTCGATAGCGTCTACCTGGACTTCAGTAAAGCCTTTGACACCATTTCCCACAGCATTCTCCTGGAGAAACTGGCTGCTCATGGCTTGGACGGGTGTATGCTTCGCTGGGTAAAAAATTAGCTATATGGCTGGGCCCAAAGAGTTGTGGTGAATGGAGTTAAAGCCAGTTGGCGGCCGGTCATGAGCGGTGTTCCCCAGGGCTCAGTTTTGGGGCCGGTCTTGTTCAATATCTTTATCGATGATCTGGATGAGGGGATCGAGTGCACCCTCAGTCAGTTTGCAGACGACACCAAGTTGGGTGGGAGTGTTGATCTGCTCGAGGGTAGGAAGGCTCTGCAGAGGGACCTGGACAGGCTGCATCGATGGGCCAAGGCCAACTGTATGATGCTCAACAAGGCCAAGTGCCGGGTCCTGCACTTGGGCCACAACAACCCCATGCAGCGCTACAGGCTTGGGGAAGAGTGGCCGGAAAGCTGCCCAGCAGAAAAGGACCTGGGGGTGCTGGTCGACAGCCGGCTGAACATGAGCCGGCAGTGTGCCCAGGCGGCCAAGAAGGCCAATGGCATCCTGGCCTGTATCAGAACTAGTGTGGCCAGCAGGAGTAGGGAAGTGATCGTGCCCCTGTACTCGGCCCTGGTGAGGCCGCACCTCGAATACTGTGTTCAGTTTTGGGCCCCTCACTACAAGAAGGACGTCGAGGTGCTGGAGCGTGTCCAGAGAAGGGCAACGAGGCTGGTGAGGGGTCTGGAGAATGAGTCTGATGAGGAGCGGCTGAGGGAACTGGGGTTGTTTAGCCTGGAGAAGAGGAGGCTGAGGGGAGACCTCATCGCTCTCTACAACTCCCTGAAAGGAGGTTGTAGCGAGGTGGGGGTCGGTCTCTTCTCCCAAGGAACAAGCGATAGGACGAGAGGAAATGGCCTCAAGTTGCGCCAGGGGAGGTTTAGATTGGACGTGAGGAAAAACGTCTTTCCTGAAAGAGTGGTTAAACATTGGAAGAGGCTGCCCAGGGAAGTGGTTGAGTCCCGATCCCTGGAGGTATTTAAAAGACGTGTAGATGAGGCGCTTAGGGACATGGTTTAGTGGGCATGGTGGTGTTGGGTTGACGGTTGGATCTGATGATTTTAAAGGTCTTTTCTGACCTAAATGATTCTATGATTCTGTATTTCTTCCTGGCCTCAAACATTAGGGATTTTGGTTGGTTGGGTTTTGCTGTATACTTCTCATTATATCTTTTGGTACCTCCCCTTCTACACTCTACTCCAGACACTTTGCCACCTCCCAATTCATTTTTGAGACTTAGGGAAATTCATATAACTGTCCAAAACACATGAAAACTAAGTTACACAACACTATAAACAAATTAGGTAAACAGCAGCATGCACTCACCATGCATTCAAAACTTGGGCTGCTTCTGGTGCTTTTGTGTCTTTGTCACCACAGAGGCTCCCACATTACACACAATCATACTTTCATTTGAAACGTTAATCCATACAGAGGATGAAGCTGAATTAAAACCTCTACTTCTTTTTAATTGAACTACTGGGTGGGTAGGGGAACCCTCGTCTTCCTTCAGGGTAAATAGAGACATATAATTATAAAACTCAGATATTCCAGAAACTTAACATCAGGATCAGACAAAACATTTTTAAAACCATCCTGCAACTGTGTTGAACTATTTTACATGCAATGTGCTATATCATCTTCTAATTAATGGTATAGCTAGTAATAGCTAAAGTAAGCAATTGATGTGATTTATTTAAACCTAGTCACAAAGCAGTGGCAGAATTGGGCAGATAAGTTTGAAATGAGTTCAATATCACAGTCACCAGATTAAATTAATCTCTTTCCCGTGACTCAATTTCCAACCTTCTACATGCAAATTAGGGAGAATATTTGCTTCACTGAGTTACAGTGCTGAATTTCAGTTACAGAAGAGGTTTGTATCCTCACCAACAATTTAAGCTTGAGCATTACAATTTCAGAAGAACAGCATTTGAAATAACGCTGCCTTCAGATTTACACTATAAACATTTAGCTTAAATTCTTTTGCAAAGCTGAAGAGCAAGCACAGGAAGACGATGGAAGGAACCTCAGTACTTTAGTAGCTATATTAAATCCATACTTTTAAAATATAGCCTGATAATAGCCAATAGTTGAAAAGTACCACTGCACTCCCCAGATTAAATTCACTTTGTGGCAAACCTGAGCCAAGTAATATTTAATCTTTCTCTTTTTAGCCTACATGCCTCGACTTTCTTAAAATGCCATGGCGGACAAGAAAACTGTAGAAGTGGCATCAGTAGACCACAGATCTCTTGACTGCTACTGTTGGCCATAACCATGCAGCCACCTTTCTTCCCCACATTTTGTTTTATCAATTTCATTAAACATTAGTCTAAACATTGACAGAGAGTAGCTTACAACAAAGACCAAGATTTGACCACAGGCTGCAGCCATCATCACTCTGCCAGCATGTACATGACATATATAAGATGAGACGAGTTGCTGATTTATTTCCTTGGAGGCAATCCACACACTTTCATATCTCTTCCTGATGACAGCTGAGCTAAATGTGAAGCTTTGGGTCAAGTAGTATGGACAGGGAATTTTCCATTGATATTGGCAGTGAGTTTCATTGTTTAATCAGTGCCAAATTTGGCTATGAATACACCACTTAGCAGCATCACTGACAGTTGTTTTAAAAAGAAGTCAAAGTGGTTTCTTTTAACTGATATTCTCTCAGCTGAGCCAGGATAGGGCTCTCTGTTATCACACACATTCTTTAGCAACAGTTTCAAGTAGTCAAAATGAAATACCCACATGGCATACACAGCTTAAGAGATCCCAATAGACAGTGGACAGAGCCATGCCATCTGCTACACTACAGTCTCTAACATTTCTTGGAATGTGAAATTTCATCATGTGAAAGCATCTTAGATAAGCTGATATTGAGTTGATCATTACAGCACTTTTATTAAGTCAGAACAGAACTTTGAAGCAATAGTTTTGCTGCTTTCCTCCCTATCCCCTTCCCTTCCTGTTTTTAAAATTATGTTGATTGCATGGGTTGATTTTAGCTGACTTCAGAATACTTTTACCATTTTGAAACATTTTAATTTTGTGGTTTTGTTAACAGCCCTTACTACATTGATTCAGACTGCTCCAAAGATCTTAATTCATGCTGACCTAAATGAACTTTTTGGAGTTTTCAATAATCTAACCAACCTTCCTTTTGGATTTTCAATTTTCTGTCAACCCTCTAAAGTTTTTCAGCTTGTCAGTCAGTCCCGTAATCCAAACATCTTTTGAAGCTGCTCTATTAAGCTGACAAATATATACATCTCCAAAAGGTTAAAATAATTTGAGTTTTACAAAAGCAGAGGAATCTAAATTTGTTTCCAGTACAGGTTCAACTACAGACTCATCCTTCCAGCTAATGATTACACACCTCTGAATTGACATTGACTAAGTCTACTCTGTTTAGAAATTCTGTAATCAGTGATTTTTTTTTAATTTCTCCCTAATTATTTTTCTTTGGGAAACATCACATTTAAACTAAATTGTAATGTAAAATTATAAAGCAAAGTAAAACACAGAATAATTATTATCTTTGGAAGATCATAAAAAAGCAGCTAATGCATTCAAAAAACCCCGACGATCACCACCATCACTACACTTGTAAGAGAAGGATTTTCTCATTCCTGAAGTTTGTCAGGTCATAAGACTATGAAAAGTGTGGTGAAACATTATGTATCCCCAGCACAGTTTCTGAAACATTTTGAAGACTTTGGAGTGCTAGTAACTCATAAGGGAAGACTAGATAGTACTGCTCTTGGACACAAGGGTTTTTTTACAAAACTCATAGGACAAGTCCATGGCAATGTTGTAATTGTACAAGTGATGTTTGACAGAGAAAAATCCATTCTTGATCCACAGTCATTTGTGGGCTCCACGCTAGACCACATAATCAAGTACTGGATTCACTTTTGACTGTGGGAAAAGACTTCACTGACACCAGTACTACTTCTGGCCACATCTCAGATTGCTTTAGTACTATTTTAATACTGTGAATGGTGTTTCTGCACATCTTAAGTTGACTACAGTGAAGAGATTTCTTCTTTGACATTTAACATAACGATGGGGGTGGAGAGGAAGGAGACAGAGGAAAGCTTCACACAGCTTTACTGAAAATTAATTCCCTAAGAATCAGTTCACAATGCAAGGATTATGAAAAAGCTATACAGGAGCTTAGGATTTAAAAAAAAAAAAAAAATAAAAAAAAATCAGAAATAGTACCAGAATATAGAAAGATTTTCATTTGGTTTAATGCCTTTGTACACTATTCAGTTACCACAATTTTCACATGTGACAAGCAGAATAAGGTAACTGTTCACAATTGGCTTCTAAAGAGTTCCAAGTCAGAAATATTAATCTACAACTTTGAGAATTATTTTCTTCTTTTACCCTAAAATGGGAGGATAGTAAGGGCATGGGGGGGAAGAGAATTCAACTTAACCAATTTCAAACTAAAAAATAAATTCTAAAATGTTCTAAACTGTGTAATCCCCAGTAGTGTTCTTGTCAGTAGATTTGAGTATGCTTACATCTGAGTGTACTCAATAGAGCATACTCAAAACGAATTTGAGTATACTAGATATTGTCAGATTTCAGTACAGCAAAACCTTGTTCTTTGCATTAAGTGTCTGAACAAAATACCATTTGTTGTGCACAACTCAGCTTAATGAGGAAAAAAAAACCCAACCTATTTTCATCCTGGTTTTTCTGTTCATAGTTTTGTACAGAACAGCAAGTGATACCAACCTTCTGATAGATCAGCAGCTGTTAAAGAAGTTAACACTGAATTACTTCCATATTTAGGCTTTGGAAAAAATTCTCTCTAACAAACCTGTATGGAGATAATACAGTATATCTAAACATCCAGCTGTGGCCGTGCCTGAGAAAGTTTCAAAGAAATACAATAGCACAAGTGAATTTTTCTTTCCAGGGAGAAAAAAGGTTTATGTTTTTTATACCTTCATCCTTGTGCAAATTTTTGTCTTCATAACATGCAATGTTTTCACAGATATATAAAACTATCCTTTTCCTCTAGTCGGGTCCTTCCTTTGTGGAACTGGAGTCTCCTATTTCCTCTCTTTTCCAAGAAGAATTTGAAGCAGTTGAATTTACTTTGACTCTTTCAGTTTATCACTCCTAACTGTCAGAAATTTCTTGAAGCACATTCATCTGAAACATACTGGTGTTTATAGATGGCTGCAGCCCCAGGCGTTAATTAACCACACTGTAAGTGTTATGCAGCGAAGCAGTCACAACAGTATACTTACTGTAAGCCATATCCAGTTGTATTTATAGCACAGCACCGCTACACCACCTTTGCTGTGGAAGCAAAATAGTTTCTCCAACATTAATACATGAAAAAAGCACCAAAACATATACTAGCATTTGCTCACTTAGCAGAATTATTTTAATGCAAAGAACTTCATTCAAATAAAAGCCTGCATGGTTACCTGTAGATGCAGTGTTATTTCCAACTTTTGAGGTGGGGGGTGAGATCCCTCAGGTGTATCTTATATGCCATAGCCTTTGTTGTGTACAGATACAGATTTGGTTTTTTTCTGAAATTATCAATTAGCGCTTTTAGAAGTCTCATCTTTCAAATGTTAAGAGTGAGCAAGTTGCTCAGCCAGGGCAGACTCCTCGCTATTACTTACCAATTTTAATATATTAATTGAATACCATTAATGACATCCTCTGAACTGTGAAACTGCTGTCTATTCTCCATGACCCAAAATTGTCCTGTTTTAAATCCATGAAATTAAATTATGTGATACAAAGGTTAATTAATCATGCATACCCAGCAGCAGAAAATCAGACATATAAACAGAATATTGATCTTCAAGGAGTCTGCTAGTACTTGAAACCATGATGGAATTACCCACAGGTATGTTTCATGAGCAGTAGTGATATAATTACCAGTAATAAACTCTGGCCTTGGTAGTTAATTAGATCAGCTATGGAGAACATTTCACAAAAGTGATTCCAGGAGCTCATGCACTATTTTAAAAACAGCAAGTCATTCCCTTTTTCACATAGATACAGTCTGGAAATATCAGCCATTAACTAATGAAAGTTGAATGATAAGTCATCAGACAATAGTTTCTCTTAATAGTCCAGTGCAGTAAAGCTGACATCATTAAAATTAACATACTAAAATGGTTCTATACTACCAGTGTAGCAATATTTTACATTTCCTTTTCAAAATTCAGCAGTACTACTCTGTCTTTAACACAGTATCATTGCTGCCATAAAACTCTTCCATTATAACCCTCAAACTTATCTGACCAAAGCTCTCAAAATCCTTTCTGTAAGCCACATTGTAAGTTGCAATGAAATTTGCAGCTTTCTTTTCTTAGAACCATAAATGTGACTATCTCCTATTAAATAACTGAAAACATGGGTTTATATAATCATTTAACATGATTAACGTAACACGAGTAGGCTATATAGCTAACATCAGTAAAGTGTGTAATCTGAACTTACATTTTTATACATATATACATATACTTATGTATAAGTTATGTTATTTAAGACTACAGAGGTTGGGGTATATTAAAATATCAGTCACACGCTCTGAATTCCTTTTCTTTTTATAGCCTGCATGAGGCAGTGGAAAGACATTGATGCTGCAGAAGCCAGCATGGTCTCTTATAGTACTCTGAGAGTTACAGTAAAGTGCAATATGCATTTGCAAACACATTTAAACTCAACAGCACTATGAAAATAACTCCAATTCAGACATGTACGTTAAGACCTCAGTTAAGTCAGTGCCCTATCAAAGAAAAGATAAAGATATTCAGATAGGACTGCTCTCCATTTTTAACTTTCTGGGTTTTACTTAGTTCTTGGAACCTTGTACTATAGCTCTCTATTTTTAATGTTTTACTCTTGCAAGAGAAGGGTTTTAATTTCCATCCATTACAAGGAATTTTATCACTAAAGAAATCTTAATCACAACAGTGTCCTCAATCTGCCTAGAAATAATAAAAATTTTAATGATTTGGCACTTTTGGAATTGGTTGAGCCAGTATAGAACTATCTCATATGGACTTTAATGGAGTTTCAGAATGGGATTAATGATGTGAGATGTATCATCTATACCAATAGTAACAGGTGTCTATAGGAATATTAAAACAGGATCATGAGTGCTACACTATGCTCAACCCAGTTCAGTTCCACAGAGAGTTTTAAGCCTCATTTTTAATGCTTCATCTGTCTCTTCTGCAGTCAGATTTGTAGATGACTAGAAAAGTCTAAGCTTCACAAAAACCAGGCTTTCAACATGCAGATGGAAAAAATGTTCATATAGCTGAACTTTTAATGTGTGACATTATCTGAAGCCCAAATTAGTCTTGTAAGGCTTCCATAGGAAAGATAAACCTTCAGGAAAAGATGTGTAATTGGGGAAATCTGAAAATGTTTAGAAATAATATAAGCCTAGGAAGCCCAGTGTTTGAATGACTTTAACTACTACTGAAGAGGAAAGAAAAATAAGTGTATTCCATGATCTGTAGCAGATGCAATAACATCCAATAACATCTAATAAAAAGAAAACAAATGAACCCATACATACAGACAGTCCAGGCTGCATAGAGACAAAAACACTGAAACGGTACCTGTAACAGAATCTAAGGAAAAGGTGAATTCCTCCATAAGTCTTGCTTAGCCAGCTCTAGACTAAGAGGACCAATGCATGGACCTATGTGCTCCAGCCCAAAGAATGAAACATGGGTTTCCTTAAGCTTCAGATCTACCGGTCTGGAAGCAAGCGGAGCTCCCAGGGCAAGCACGGAGTTGCTTGATCTTGCACAGCAGCATTCAGGTTGTTTCATTAATAAGGAAAAATTAGTAATTTTTTTGTTGCTTTTGTTAAAGTCTTTTTGTCAGAGCTGTCTTCCAGGGAGCCAGGGACCCAGCAGAGAGCCTGTGTTAACCTGCGGGTATTCAAAGCTACCTACTGCACTTTCAAAAGAGTATTCTCACTGAAGTGTAGTCAGTAAGTTTCTCATGGACCTGGACTACTATGCAGCCAAAAAGAAAATAACTAACTGATTAAAAATACTCAAGTCAGAAGATGTGGGCATGGGTCAGGTTCCCTGCTCCCCATGTTATCAGCTTTCTTTTTTATTCACAAACCACTGGAGAAAGCACACATATTCACAGGAATAAAAGACTCTTCTGAATCTTTTCTTACCTGCCAGGCCTTAAATACTTGGCTGGAGTCACATAAAATGTTCATAGTATATGGAACAAAAAAAGTGTTACATCTTTATACACAGTGGCCTAGTTTTGTCAGAGGAAAGAAGAATTATTTCATCAGCACAGTTTTTGCCTAGGAGTAGGAAAGACAGAATTAAAAACTCCTTTTTCCTTCCCTACCTTGCACTCCAAAGACTGAGGAGCTGGGGCAAGGCTTGCAGGCCAAGCTTAGAAAACACACGTTGGTCATGAACGGATTACAAGACTGACAAAGGAGGTGGCAGATAAACAGAAGCTTTTGTGATTGTGATTTTCGATTAAACTATTTCAAATTTGCCTATGTCCTATATTAGAAATTTAAGACCTTACTGGATCTAACCCCAAACCCTTTTTCCTATATTTGCCTAATAATACAAAGTAACTAACCTTTGAAGAAGGACTATGAAATGCAAAAACTTGAAAGCTAGAAAGAGAGAGGAACTCTAATTCTAGGTGTCACAAAAGGTATGCCAGTCACCAAAACTGAAGGGCAGAGTTGACATGATTAACAGAAAAAATGAGATAAATGGGACAATACTGGGTTCCATATGCAAGCTAGAGACTCAGGGGAAAGAAAATATCCACCTATATCATTTTACTCGCTGCATAATTGACCAGCTTTCATACCTGTTTGGAAGGTTAGACTAAAAGCAAAGCCTACAGCTGCCTTCTGGCTTCAAACAAAACAAAATTCTCCCTGCCAGCAACTCAGGTTATTTGTGAGACAACCATCTAGGTAGCATTAACCTTTGCAGAAAAGCAAACTTTCTCCTAAATTAAACTTCAAAATTTAATCTCTACAGTCAAATGACATTTCATCAGTGAAATTACAAGTTACAGTTAGTGTTCCTCAACAGAAGTTGTGTACTGCAGTGGGTTCAGCTCTTTGTTTGAGCCTCGCTCAGTTGAGGAAACAGACTTAGCCTTAGTAATTCATGCACAGATAATCATTACACATGTGCAGTTGTTTTATATGTCTCAAGAAGTTGCGGTGTTTGAGTTAGTAATGTAAAGCATTAAACCTTGTTGCTAGAAAAACATCTTGCTCTTGTTTAGCACTTCTTACCAAGTAGGTGTTAAAATCTTCACAGCAGCAGGTTACCAGCAGCACAATTATGCAATAGTTTATATGCATTTTATAAATATCAAAATTCAAGCAAAGACATGGAAACTCATGTTTAAATAGTTTTCCAAATGAATGCAAAACCCAGAAGTGCAGTCATGCAAGAAAAAAAGTTAGAAAAATACTGATTTTTAAAGTTAGCAGTTATACAAGTATCACTGAAGAGAAGGATTAGCAAAGGTTTCTAATCTGCTCTAAGGCTGGGTTTCCTAGGTAATCACTGCAGAAAAATCTGAAAATATTGATCTCCCACCAGTCAATGGGAACATGGTGCTCATAACACTATATCCAGCCACATTTGTCACTTTTTAATCCTATTGGCCCATTTTTTCAGAAAAATTGCGGTTACCTAACTAAAGGAAACAAAATAAACAGGACAAGCACAAAAATAACCTAAAAATCATGAACCACATCTTTCATAGTGTATTAGAACCAATATGCTACTATTTCTCAAACTCATAGTTAACCTTCGAGACTAAGTTTTCTGTGTGTAACTTACTTTCAGAAACCATAATTGACAATTCTGTTATTGGTGGAAGCTGGTTCCCTGAACTACCATAGAATAGAGTTGAAACCTATACTTAATAAAACCCACACTTAAATCAAATAGGAACAGATCACCTTTATCCCACAGACCCAAGAGTCAGGACATCTTTAGCCAGAAAACTTCCAGGTGAAGTTGCCTTCTGGCAGCTGCACAAGGCAGTATGAGCTAGAACTGGAGGGGAAGCTGTTTGGACAATAAGGCCCAGTAACTTTGTACTCAAAGAGTTGAGTCTAAGGCTCAAATTGATTGATTCCAAGGCTAACTTCATCACCAGCATTAGCTGGTGCTAACTCCATCACCAGCATCGCCAGCTTCAACATCAGTGGATATACATAGCCAGTACAGGAGTGAACAAATCTTGAAAAACAGGATTTACTCAACTTCATGGAATAATAGATGGGTGAAAAATGCTTTCAATTACCAGAGACAAAGCTCTGAAAGACTATCTATAGCTATAACTTGCATATATCTTGACCTAACACTAATGCCCAGTGATACACTGGCCTGTATTGCTCAAGCCAAACACAAGGCAATGTTCAAAAAGAGTTCAGCCTCCTCGAGGCATACAGCAGAAACAGCCAGAGAACCCAGAGGTCTGTTTCTTTCTGTGTCTGGTTTCCAGATTTTCTAACCAATAGCAGAAATGAGACATAGAAATTGAATTTGTTTCTAGAAGATTTTCCAGAAAAAAAAAAACAAAACAAAACAAAACATAAAACTGATGAAAAATACTGGTGAAAAAGAAAGGCTAAAGAGCCTGATTCTATTAAAGAATGGTACATAGATAATAAATAGTAATTTATGACATTAAAACTCAATGTCAGACCTTAACTCTCTCAACATGCTACAGCTGTTGCTAGATAAGCCCTCTTGGCAAAGGGAACACGCCACCTGCAAGTCATAAGGAAGTAGAAGGCAGGCACTGTCTGTATTGATGTAACCACACACAGCATCAGGAGGAACAGTCTTTCATGCACCACTTCAGAGTCAGGACCGCATGCAGAAATGCCAGGTTGGAGGATTAGAGACACATTTGTCCAAAGTTCAAAACAATATTTCAGCAGTAGTGCCACCTGGGACACGTACATCTACATAAATGAATATTTTCACTTTCCTTTTGCCTTAGAATCAACTCTAAAAACAATTGATAGCACAGTATAAACTATCCTGACAATGTTTATAGTCAAAATACAAATTCCAAGGCGACAGACCCTGGACTTAACTTCCTTTCCCAGCAAAGAGAAAAAAATCCATTAAAAAGAGTTTAGACTATTTAAAGTCGGGGGTACTGAAGTGCAAATTGACCCTGCCCCCGCAAACACTAATGGCATCCCTCTATTGAGTATTATGACTCAGTATAGTCTATTTTTATAAGCAGTTGCTGTCCGAGCATAACAGTTACGAAGAGATGGGCTACACCAAACTAAAAGGGGTCAGTATCTGACCTTTGTTGTAGTACTCTGGCTTTGGAGAATCAATATTTTTCATTTTGTTATACATGAAAGCAAATCTCTTGCCATTCACCCAGACACACAGTGTCTAGAACCATTATTTAATTTGCTTCCTTGAAGGACATATCTTAAGAACTTTCAAATATTTACAGGATTTATCCTTGTTTAATAGCCTAAAACAATATTGTGCAAGAAACTTCACTTTTGTTTTCATGCTCAAGAGGTGTCTTTAGTCCACATTTAGTTAAAGGAAAAGTTAGAGTTTTGAAGCAACTTCTACGGCCATTATGTTATCAGAATCCAGAATTCAATTCTCCTTGCATTATTTATGACATTACAAGGTATAGATTAAAGTCCAGTGGCTCTGGGGATCTTTCCACCTCATGTATTAATGAGATCTTTGGGAAAATAAAAATTTCAGATTCAATGCCAATAGGATGGTAAAGACCCTTTCTAATGAACTGTGTTACATATGTCTCAGAGAAGTATCAGCTTAGAAGAGACGTCATATATAGATCACTTATCCTGTGAGACTCTTGAACACATAGTTCTTCATTTAGCATGCTATTTATTCTCATTTGCTCTACACAAAAATAAATTCAGGACTGGAATGGCTAAAAATCTGTTTTCAGCAAAATTGAAAAATGTGGTATGTATGACTCCCTGTATAGCCTGGAGAAACAAATGCATGCACTCTCCAGAGGAGTTTATCCCATCTGTTTAGGGCACTAACTTCCAGATGAATCAGCTTGACAGCTTTTCATTGATTGTACAGGTATGTCAGACCAGATGGCTAAAGCTGGGGCAGTAGGACAGTGCCTAAGGGTCACACCTTCAAAAACCTTTCAGTGCCTGGGGCCGAAGTACAATATACTTGATAGACTTTTCACTTTTGTGAAAGCTGAAAAAGAAACTCCCACCCATCGCACTGTACAAGGAGAGTTAGCAAAAGTAAGACTAAAACAGGATGAAAGAACTTACTGGCAAAGTTCCAGTAGCAAATTAAGAGAGACCTTAAGGAGAGAAATGAGCTACTTAAATCAGTTCCCATAAAATGCAAAGCCAAAACCAATTGGCAGGATTCTACAGATTTTATGTCTCACTGTGAGACATAAAAGAGCCTGTGAAAAAGGCTCTTCTTGTACAGTGGGCACATATATTGCCTATTGCAACACTTTCTGCCCTTCTTTTGAATCTGTGCTTCTCCTTTCAACCAGATAACATGGCAAGGGTTACAAATTCACTTTGGAAGTGGGTGAAGGCTAACATTTCAGGAAAGACCAGATTCATCATGGAATTCTGTGGTGGTTTTTTTTTTTATTTTTAGTGCTGGATTCAAGTCTGAGCTTTCATACTAATCTGGGTTTCATGAATCCCAGCTATTTTTACAGATGGTCAGAATTCTTTCCTCTATTTTTGCCTCCTTAAGTGTAGAACAAGTGACAAGTTACCACAGTGCACCCTAGAAAATCAGCATACTCCCTCAGAAGCTTATGATTATTGAGGTAAATATATACCAGGAAAAGCAATACATTCTGTAAGTTCCTTAAAAGATCAATAAAGCAGGAATTAAGATTTGCCTTTATGGTTCTCTCACACTGCATCAATATAATAAACTTTCTCTAGCTTAACATTTCTTTTTTCAGTTTACCTTGTGCCAAGTATCAGTCTCCTTAATACTGCAGCATTACAGCCTGTCAGGGCTAATTTGGAGCTGTCTCCACAACAACAGCTTTGTTCACAATTTATGGAAGGATTTTATTAAATGTGCCAAGGCTACTAATATAAGGCTTAACACAGCAGTGAGATTTCTCACACCAAGATGTGTACTACTGTGTTCAGATAAATTTTAATTAAACATTGCAAGTGGTTATTAGGAAAACTGCACTTCTTTGGTTCAAGCCCAAGTTACATAGGAAGACTGTTTCAAGCATATGTCAGTTTGATTTTTATTCTTCCTTCAAGTTTTGGCTTATAACATTTATAAATATTCAGAAATGGTGTTACAAATGTTCGAGAAACATCATAATAAAAACCTTTATTCATCTCAGCAGTTTTCTTGCTTTTGCAATTGTCCTGCCTGATGATTGTGGCACATTTCATTAACAGTGTAATAGGCAGGTAGGGAACCTTTTAAAGAGGCCTGCTAGATCAGTCTGAGTGAAATACATTGCCAGTGTCCTTCTCTAATGCAGAAGTTCAGCCTCTCTACCAAAACGTGCCATTAAAACAGTGAAAACTGGAATACTCAGGAGATACCCAGGCGTTGAGTATTTGGAGAGAGGGAATAGAGGAGGAAAAAACCTATTAACCATGCTTTATATTGCTAGAAATATTTGGTACCAGAGTCATAAGCACTACCTGCAGGTGTTCACACCCAGATCCTCCAAAAATGTGTGCTCTAGCTTCTGAAGTACATAAAGAGCCCCAGCAAACATTCTCCTGTCCTGAAAGCCTTGACTGATTGCAAGGTGAATATCTACCCCATCTTCTGAAACCCTTTTTTTTAAGGATAGAGGAGAGGAATAATTAAGGCTAAGGCATCCATCAACTGTAGTACCCAAGTCTGACGTTGCTTAGCCCTTGTTCAAGACAACAGTACAGAGACAAGAACCTCAAAGTATATATCTTACCATGTTTATCATCAGCAACTCAGAGGGTCCCATAGAGTCCTTCCACCATAGCAGATCAAAACTGAAGCCAGTCTTACCATGAATCACTCATTTGAGATGCAAGAACCATGCCCAAACTCTTACACAGCAGCAGAACACTTACTCTCACTTTGCCACATCTGGGGCACAAAAACAGAGGGCTCGTAGCTCCAAGGTACCACTCTCACCATTTGCAGTTCTAAATTACAGCAACTACAACACAAGTTATTAAAAAAAAATAAATCTTAAGTCAGTCATCACTTGCAAAATGATCAAATGAAAATAAATATCCTATTGACATTTACCTTTTGGAGAATAGGTTACTTACTGTGTCAGGTGCTGGGGTTTTCCACACTGAAGCTTTGTCCTACATCAGAGGCTGAAATTCCTTCTTACTCTCGTCTCCTCTAGCACATAACATCCACTCCAGCACAACCTCCACTCCGAATCCACAGGTGTCCAGTGATACTTCAAGTAATTGTTTTCTCACTAGTATCTGCTGGAGAGGTGAAGCATGGTCTGCCAGCAACCTTTTCAGAGTATGAGTCACACTAAGAGCACTTCCCTGGTTTTGCTGAGGAGGGTGATGGTAGGGACACAACAGAGCATCCAAGATGGGTGACCAAGGCTGGAACTGTGCCAGTATCAAAATAGTATTTTTTGATATCACATTCATTAAGACTTGTGACACGAAATGGTATAGGCATATTGTCCAGCTTTACAGTAGATTTCTTCTGGTACTTCTTTTCAACAAGCTGGCTTATTTGTCTGTAGCACAGAAATAGCTTCACATGTGCAGCACTATGGATTTCATTAGCCTGAAGAAAAGAATCTCAAAAGTGTGAGAATGGGAAAAAGAAGTGCATAACCATCACAGTTATAAATAAATGCATGTTCCTTCCAAATAACAACACTGAATTTGATTAGGTCTATAGCATTCACAGTAAGATGCAAAATGTATAAGAAAACTGGTTAAGGTAAGTAAAATTACAAACCTGCAAATCAGAACTATCCTTCATTATTCGGTCATTTTAATTACTTAACAAGAAAGAGAAGTGCATGAAGAAGTTAACACATAATAAAAACTCAAGCACTACTGTATTCCATTTCCAAAGATGAGCACAGGAAAAGGGTACATCCCAGCACAATACTCAGTTCTGTCCCATTGACATTCTGAAGACCTTTGAATAAATTATTTCTTATTCTCATAGAACATCACAGTATCATAAATACACAGGTTTTAAACTGCAGAGTACCTGATGAACTCATATCTTTTAAAGAATCAATACATTTCCATCATTTAGTCAATGGAAGCATTGGAGACTGTCATTCAAATAAGTCAAGTAAGTTATTTAGACTGTATTGAGATTTTATACCATTATAGAAGACATAGTGCAGGGTCTCAAGACCTGCCTTGGCCTGAGCTGCTTTAGACTGTGATGTCACTCAATTACAAGAGAATTCTTTATCACCTAACTTGGTTTACCTTAGGCTCTGTGAATACCGCCTGAGGCAAACCTTGGTACTCCATAACAGAAGGTCTTTATAGTAACTGAGGTTTGGGAACAATACTGACCCACTTTCAGACTTTAACTGGGAACACACATATCTACACATGTAGACACACACACACACGTGCGCGCACACACACACAGACTTCACACTCGTCCTGGTGAAAGACACTGGTAACTCATCATGACTTGTCCACCCCCAGTCTTCTTGAGGAAGACTGAAAATGTTGACCCCAGGGCCCAGAGGAATGCTAGAAGGATAAGCACCACACAAGTGAAACTGAGGTAGATACTAAGAAATCTTCTTACAATAAAGTTAACTATATTATTAACAATTAGATAATTTGGACTTACTTTGATTGCATTTTAAATATTTGACAAAGAAACTCCTATAAATTCCCTTATGAAAGGTGCATATTTTAAACCACAAAAAGATCTGAAATGTCCCTCCCGTACCAGTCATACTTGAGCTATCCTGTTCTTATTCAGGATTACAATTTCTGCTGTTCAAGTACTTCCACAGACTCACTCTGCTCCCCAAGGTTCCTCCCTGCATCTAAGTCTAGTTTTATTATTGTGAAGAGACTCACTTCAAGTGGAGTTGCAAGCCATTTCCCCCAGTACTTTAAGGTAACAGAGTAGAACATTTGAGATGTTGTTGCTGTATAAGTATATATATATAGAGGTATGTTTACAGGACAGGACACACTGTGTTTGCTCTGTATGGTCTAAAAGCAAATGCTTATTCTCTGGCCACTTTTTTCATAGGCAGTCAGTCTATCATGACAATACAAAATCTTCAAGCTTGATTTTAAAGTAATATGGAAATATGCAACTTTTCTATTCTCCGTGTTTATTGTTGTGTTTCACACATGCAACTGACCAAAAAGTAGTATTTTTGCGCTAGACATGAATGAATCAGCATGTATTTATTTTAATAACATGAAGAAACTTGATAATTAAGAATAAGCATAACCTATGTTTGTTCCAGGGTTATTCCACAATGTGGTGGGTTGATCTGGCTGGACGCCAGGTGCCCATGAAAGCTGATCTATCCACTCCTCTCCTCAGCTGGACAGGGGAGAGAAAATATAATGAAAGTCTCCTGGGTCAAGATTAGGACAGGGAGAGATCACTCACCAATTACCGTCACGGGCAAAACAGACTCGACTTGGGGAAATTAGTTTAATTTAGTGTCAATAAAAATCAGATTGGATAATAAGAAATAAAACTAAATCTTAAAACACCTTCCCCCCACCCCTCCCTTCTTCCCAGGCTCAACTTCACTCCTCGTTTGCTCTACCTCCTCCCCCCCCCAGTGGCGCAGGGGGACGGGGAATGGGGGTTGCGGTCAGTTCATCACACATTGTCTCTGCTGCTCCTTCCTCCTCAGGGGGAGGACTCCTCACACTCCTCCCCTGCTCCAGCGTGGTGTCCCTCCCATGGGAGACAGTCCTCCACGAACTTCTCCAGCATGAGTCCTTCTCATGTCCTGCAGTTCTTCACGACCTGCTCCAGCGTGGGTTCCTTGCACGGAGTGCAGTCCTTCAGGAACAGACTGCTCCAGCGTGGGTCCCCCACGGGGTCACAAGTCCTGCCAGCAAACCTGCTCCAGCGTGGGTTCCTCTCTCCACAGGTCCACAGGTCCTGCCAGGAGCCTGCTCCTGCACGGGCTTCCCACAGGGTCACAGCCTCCTTCAGGCATCCACCTGCTCCGGCATGGGGTCCTCCACGGGCTGCAGGTGGATATCTGCTCCACCATGGACCTCCATGGGCTGCAGGGGGACAGCCTGCCTCACCATGGTCTTCACTACGGGCTGCAGGGGAATCTCTGCTCCGGCACCTGGAGCACCTCCTCCCCCTCCTTCACTGACCTTGGTGTCTCCAGAGCTGTTTCTCTCACATATTCTCACTCCTCTCTCTGGCTGCTGTGGCACAGCAGTGTTTTCCCCTTCTTAAATACGTTATCAGGGAGGCGCTACCACCATCACTGATGGGCTCGGCCTTGGCCAGCAGTGGGTCCATCTTGGAGCCGGCTGGCATTGGCTCTGTCGGACATGGGGGAAGCTTCTGGCGTCCTCTCACAGAAGCCACCCCTGTAGTGCCCCCTGCTACTAAAACCTTGCCATGCAAACCCAATACACACACTTTTCATAAGTAATTGAATCACTGGAGCATTCTGTATGCAAAGGCCTTTTTTATATTCATTAAACTTATGCATACATTTGATGTGATCCTAATAGGAATAGCTAAAACTTCTTTTTTTTTCCTCTGTTTTCTGGAGCTGTACAACATAGCGGAGATCTGAACGAGATTGTGAACAGGAGGTCATTGATTTGATTGATGGTGTGAAGTTTTTGTTCTCTTCATGAAACTTGTTATCTCACTGTGGATCATATTGTTTCAGAAGAGCCTGTTAACACCTTTTTTGTAGACACTCTCAGAGCTCTGGGAGTACTTTTTGCTTGCCACCTTTGCTTCGCCAGTAGAGTACACCTGGTTCTCCAGACAACTCTAATCTTAAAACTCATTAAAATAATGCATTTCCTACCTTTATCATTATGCAAACCAGATTCAAAGTCCCAGAGCATGTCATACACAATCAGAAAATTGGACATGAGCCTGTGATATCTAATTTTGCAGTAGTCCTTGATTTAGGAGTAATCCTAAAAGCTTTAGGAACCCATAGAATATTACAAAGCTGCTAAATTGTTTACTTTTCACTCTACATGTTATCCTTAAAAGGTGAGGAGAAGACAGAGCTAAAAATGTTCATGATATTGCAATGGGACAACTTTCTGCTGAAATAATGAAAAAGATAATAGGAAAATTGTTGTATATACATTTAGCTACACCTACAGCTTTCCTAGTGGAAGATTAGTACTATTGTTGAGAAAAAATATAAGTAAGTTTAAATGAATTCTGCCAGTTCTCTTTCATCATTTTCATTTATTATGTGTTCTTTTTAGACACTTTGTTTGTCTGTAATAATTAGGATCTATTACATATGTTTCTGTTTACAGCTGGCAAATTACCTTGTATCAGCAGTGATATGGAAATACAAATGAGCAGTATAAATCTTCTTGAAAATCATTTAAGATAGATTCATAAGAGTCCTGTTTATGTGAATATGAAACAAATGAGAAATATGATAAAGCCTGGGAGAAAAAAAATCATCAGAGTGAAGTGGTATCCATGTGATTTCATAAGCGATACAAGAACACTCAGAGGCTTGAAAGTCAGAGATAAGTTAACATCTGAGGAGCTTCTGAAGTCTTAAGATTATAAACCACACAACATTTTCACTTCAGCAGAGCCACTGAATTTTCTGACTAAGTAAACAAATTTCACAAAGGAAAGCAAAGCAAAAACAATATAAACTTACCTTTTAGGATCTATGCTATCCGGAGACAATAGTTCTGACATGCACAGTCTGTCTTAAGACAACCAGAGGTTGTTTCCAATTGCATCAAGGTATTTCAAATCAATCGCATCAAGGTACCTCAAATAAGAAAACAGTTTTGCTTACTTGTAAAAACAAGTTGCATCTTTTTTGCTTACAGAGGCATAGCCATAATGGCCATTAGTGCAGATTGTTTGTTTTCTTTTCCTTGGGTCTAATCTTCATGTCTATAACACTAAGAGAAGCAAAGCCATTGCTAGAAGTAAGACACAGCTCTACACTCAAGTCTAAGAAGTAACTTAAAGGAGAGTTTCCTAGAGATGTTGGCACAATGTATTGTGGTTTTGCAGCTCAGAAAACTGCTTGAAGTTAGTGCACCAAAATACAATGACACAGTGGACAAGATCAAGGCACAGAAGAAAAATTATATTTAAGTCTTATTTCAAACTGTCTCATCAAGCAAATATGTTCAAGAGTTGTCTTTTTTATAGTTAGTAGAGTACATGAGAAAAAGCTATCAAATTAAACTAGCTTAGGTTTGCACTGGGACAAATTATCACAAGACCGAGAAGAACCTCCCTTCCCAACAGCATGAAAAGCACATGATCACTGTGTTTGTGAGGCTGGATTTAAGGAGAGACCAGACATATCCTGCTACAAGATATCACTGGGTTGCACTATTTCTATGTGTTGTTCCTTGCAAAGATCTTAATTGCTGTGAGATATGAGCTGTGCCAGGACCCTGAGCTATGCCAGGACTCATAGACCTCACCTGGGGCCTTCACCCACCACCTACTGCTCATGGGCCCAGGATTACCATTGAAACTCAGTCCCAGGGCTTCAGACCCTGCAGGGTAGAAGTGTATGTCTCCAGCTCATGCCTGTGCCTGGCCATGGGTCTTATGGGTCCGGGCCCTGACCTGCAGGCTGGTGATTACCCATGACGTGGTGATTACTGAGCTGTGTCTGACTCTGGAAACCCAAGATTTTACTATTGCTAATTATTCAGTCCATCTTTTCCTGGAGGTCACAAGCCTTTAGCAGATTGTGCGGACTGGAACTTGTTCTTCTGTCACAGTTGCCATAATTCATAGTTCAGTGTATTGGGTTAAAAAATACATTACAAGGGCTTTCAGGAAAGCATCGTGTTCCTGCTGGAACATTTGAGCTGGTCTCATGTTTTGCTCTTTAACAGCTTATGGCTCAAATATGCAGCAGAGGCTGATGGCAGCATAAGCACTCCCACCTTGATCATTCAACAAATGTGATTTCAGGACTTAAAAGGCTCAAAAATACTCATTATTTCATAGCAGTGTGTAGTTTGTTAACTTTTATGGTTGGGGTTCCCAGTGGAAAAGACAAATGGCTACCTCCAGAGGTAAAGTGGTCTTTACTGCAACTGTATGGATGGACTTTCTTTCCTTCTAGCGCAAGAAGACCTAAGGTTTACAGGCTAGAAGGTCCACCTCTTGGTAGCTCCCAGTCTTCCTTAGATGGAGAGGATTGGAAAAATTTAAAAAACTGAGTGGAATCCATTAAGCAAAATAGAAAATCATAAACCTTAATTACTGCATAAGGGGACCCTGTCCTTCACTAATACACTTGTGATTGTAGTACTGAACTGCAACCCTTTGTGGCCTCAGTTACCTGTTTGTCTGAGAGAGCGAACAGGAGCACCTATAATGCAAAAGTATGGTAAAGAAAGGAATGGCTCTACCCTACAAAAAAGAGCATATTCCTTCCCGTGAGTTGTGGAATACTCACTACATTTAATGACTAATTGGAGCTGTAGTAGAATTTCACAGGGAGTGTATGACTTCATAAAGTACTAAACTTTTAAACTGAAACTTTAACTACAGTTTTTGGTTCTTATGTTGAGTATTTAGGGGAACAATTTTAATATTGTTGGGAACAAATTTATGGTTGAAGCAGAATCTTAATACCTCCTCTTAAGTTTGGTGTTTATTTACTAGCTTACACATACATATCTATGCACACACCTATCGTTGGATAAAGGATATGCCAGATGCATGTGAATTGATTGAACTCTGTCATTGAAAATTCATTTATTTGCATGGATTTTTTCAAGTGCAAATTCTCATGTACAAAAGAGGTATTTATCCAGAATGTCTAAGCAATATTTTGGACATCAGATAAAGAATTTAAGAGTGAGGAGGTGAAAGCAACCAAAGGTAAAACACTACGGTGCAACTGATCATAAGGAAATCTTTGTTTAAAATTGAGAGCACAAAAATGTGTCACAGTAACTTGCTTCGTAAGTCTATGAACTAAATATTTTTTCTTCTCCTCACGGCAGTCTCTAGTGTTTCATGAGTATGGATTTGCAAGATTACAATGTGATGGAAGGATATTTTCAGAGAATGGTAGCATAATTGTAGAAATTTCTTTACTTATGCCAGAAGATCTATGTTTTACAAAGGGAGAAGATACAAGACATGATTATTAGCGAAAGCAGCCAGCAAAGAGGTTTCCTGGGGATTTAGAAGGACAAGTGGGTAGAAAATCAGACTGAAACTTAAACTAAACTAAGAGTGTATCTTGCTAATGAGTCTGTTGTATGAAAAGCTGATGAAGAGTCATCAAAATGGAGTAATATGTTTCTTCCTTCAACATACAGGGACATGGGAATCAGAAAAAGAGCAGCTGAACTGTAGAAGCAGTATTAATAAGAAAAATAACCTTCTTAAAAGAGCTGCAAAAATCAGTTCCTGAGGCAACTGTGAATACGAAATTCAGCAACCTGCTTTGTTAAACACTGATGGATGTGCAGGATGTTCCTCAGCAGTAAAGTACACAAGAAAACTACTCAGCTCTAGGATCCATCAGACTTGTGTGGATGCTCTTACAACTCCAAGCCTTTGTAGTACTTCAGAAAGTTAAAAAGGTGGTCTGCTGCAGGACAATCACAGAATATGTACTTGTACTATTAGACTGCCAAATGACATTGTTAATTACCGAGCAATAACAAATAATATTTTGGAGCTAAAGAGAGGGTGTGTTATATCAAAACAGACTCATGGAGCATCTTGGAGACAAGGACCATAAAGCTATTCTGTTTCTGTTCTGTTTATGGGTCAGACTTCCATAGGTGTACAGCTATATAGAAAGTGTCAAGAAGTTACTATTTCTTGCCCTGTACCTAGAAACAGAAAGGCTGTAACTTCGCAATACCATAATACTTCATCCAAATCACTGATAAAATGATTCAGAAAAGAGTTGGTGTAGGTGAAAAGATTAAAAAAAGCATAAATGACAAATACGTCATTAGTGTTGAAAGATGAGAAGTGCAATAATGGCTGAAAAAAGCAAGACATGAGGAGGTGGCTGAGGATATTGATGGGAAAGGCTTAATACTACATTTTGTCAATTTTTCGTTTTAGAGAAATCAGTAATAAGCTCCTTAGAGACAGAAGCAGAGGAAGAAGTGAACTGTCAAAGGGTTGAAATTAAAAATAATAAAGAATCAGCTGGGATTGAAAATGGGGCACTAAGTAAAGTTAGAAAAGTTGTTGTGTACAAATAGGTAAAGCAGAACCAAAGATAGAAGGGACATTTTCTACTGGTGAAAGTCAAGCTGGTTGTTGGACTTTTGAAGTGAATCACAGCAGAGACCTTGCAGTCAGAGTAAATAGCCTTACAATCAATTAACCTGTTCTCATTAACCTTGAAGAAATGGTTAATTTATTACATTTACTATTCTCCATTAATGAACATATTATCTTGCAAATGAATTTCTTTATCAAGTTTGCTTGATTAAGTCTCAGGCTTTGCATTCACATTTTAATTTGGCTGTATGGGTGAAAAATATAGGCATGCAAATGTAAAACAGCATAGTTTGATGTTTAAAACAATTTACTTAAAGAGGTTCAACACAGAAAACATCTGTTTATTATTTTGCAATTGTAACTGCAAAAAACATCATAGAAGCTTCTATGCAGAATTTGAAAGGTACTTGAATATTTTAACAGCAGGAAAACAGATTACACTCTCCAGATAACATTCTCTGATTAAACTGAGGCATCGTTGCCTTTCGGGGGCAAAAGGGGGGGAGGAGGGAAGGTATTATAAACATTTATTCAAGAAATACTGCTGAAAACATTGGCTTTAACACCTATTCTTTATTACTCCCCACCTCAGGCAGTACACTTAAAGTTATCAGGTGGCTTTCTACGGCTTGGAAACCAGGCTGCATTGCTTCCCTTCAGCAAACAAAAGTCTTACTTTTGCATATGGTTAGACGATTGAGCGGCCTGGCTGCCTTGGACTTCTTTTTTTTTCCCCTTTTCCGGTGTTGATGCATTGAGGATTTTTCATTCAGATTTAGTCATTTAGAAGAAAGTGATGTGGCAAATACCTGTTCTGACACTCACCCAAGACTGCGGAAGAGGCAACTCCCCTGCCTAACTCAGTGTAGCTAACAGGATTATGTGGTATACCTTTAGACAGTCTGTGGCCCTCTGCTGGGATTTTATAGAATAAAAACATCTGCATATCATGCTTGGGAATTTCTGAGTTATGATTTTATACAGAGAGATCTTATACTATCAGCCATACCTCATTGTCACGTATGGATGTTGGCAACAACAATAAATTTAGTATTTGTGAACAAAGCTTCCACATACTCTTAAGATTAAAGAGAAAATAATGGATAGCATCCATAACACTCAAGTACCAAATGGATTTTAATTTTAAGGATTTTTTTTTTATTTCCAGAAATATTTCACACACTAGGGAGGATTCCAAGAAGCAAGGAAAAAAAATGCAGAAGAGGTGGATCTGAAGAAAAGTTAAATTTACATAACTCAGAACGTCAGTGATCCAGCATTCCACCAAAGGGTGGAAGATAAGATTTGAGGAGAAATGTAAAATTCTGTGAGTAAAAGGGACTCCAAAAAGGAATTCTAAGTGATTCTAATTCAATGATGTGTTCACTCAACAAAGTATATTCAGTTTTATCATCTTTTCAGTTTTTTCATATTCGATATTACCACTATATGAAAAGTTTTGACAAGTTTTCTTGCATTTGACCTCACCTGAAAACAGTTTTCCTCTGAAAAAATCAGTCACTGTTCTGTTAAAATGGATGGGAACTACCTGACTGGAACAAGTGAAGAGGTTACCTGCTGCCTATTTTATAAAAGGTACATCGTGGTAGCGGTCATATCTGTACTGGGAGCCAGCTACCAATTCTCCCAGAAGGCATGGAGTAATAGGAAGCAACTTTTACAGAGAGTCCAGAGCTCTGTTGTTTCAGTTTGTTCTATAGATGGCCCATTAAACAGTGGCTTTATATTTTTATGAGAGTCTGGGAAAATGTTTACCATTTTTGAAACAATGTTGATCAGCCTTCTAGAGTTTTTGATGGGGATGAGAACAGAATGCTTCTCGTGACCACCTTCCTTGCCTGAGACATGGCCATGAGGTTCAGTTAACCTATGGAAACAGATGGAAACCTTTACTGAAATGAACAGCAACTCTCTCCCTTTGTACCTTTATTATTCTGATGCCTTTCATTTAAAAACTGATAACAGAGACACAGATAAATCTATTTTAGACTACCTATCTTGTTTCTGTTGATAACTTTTGTACTACTTCTGATTTTTCTGTGAAAATGAGGTGTCAATTTTTGTGTATTTTTTTAACTTAATTATTTTTAAATGTAATCATGACTCAATCTGAACTGAGATGGAATTTTATCCAACCTTTTAACTTTACCTGATTGCTTCTTGTACAGCATGAGAGGTTATAGTCTTTCCATTTTAGTACAATCCAAAGCAAATCCCCACAGTTTCAAGCCATAATGAAGAGAAGTTGTCATCCTCTTATAACTAATCATAAGGAAGCATCGTAGCACAACCCTTAGCTTCTACATAAGCATGAAAGAGCTGAGGTTAGCTGAGATAACCAGCAGCACTGAAACCCCAGCACCACAGCTGTGCTGATACCATTAAATAAGCAAATAAGAATACACTTAGCTTCCTGGGTTCTTCTTGCATCACAGCAATTACAGCAAGTAATTGTAATACAATTTTTGTATTGATTAGAATTGACCAGAAAGAAGTAGCTGGAACCCTTTCTGAAGTATCATTTTGCTGCACCATAATTAAATTCTATGGTAGAAAAATACAAAGTTGGATATGAATTTTTTGAGTGAACGGACTTGAAATTTCAAAACTGTTTGTTGTAATATCCTGTTTTAATACTTTTTGAATAAAATTTGGTGTTTTAAGGATTAAAACAAAATGCTAAAATAAATGAAAGTATTCCTATTCACAAAAAGATGAGCATGCCTTGCAGTTGCAAGACACAATACATACCTGCAATTTCAATAATCTATATAGATTACTGGCTAAAAACAAGTCTCCTTATAATTATCTGTATGTTGCTGACAAAACACTTTTTCCCAGCTGTTTGTGATAACAGCTCTTATTGTTAAATAAAGGTAAAAATATTTTATTACGGCTCAGTAGTCTGTCTTTCTCTCTCTCATATATACACACTGTAGCAGAATTAACCTCTTTTTTCCACTATTTTTTACACTTTATCTGTGTTCTCATATACATGAGTATATTCCTGCCTATTCTTTTAGACACTTACTGTATTATTTCTTAAGAAAAAAAATCACTGGTGTTTTCAGTGCCACAATAGTAGTTTCTTGACATATTTCAAATATTTTTGTAACTGTACAAGCATGACATACAGTGAAGATCTAGAGCATGATCTCCTTTGTGCCATTACTCATGAATGTATCTAGCTGAGGATGGGAAAGCATTGTGTTTTCAGGGGTCATAAAAAATATTAAGATTATCCATCAGTAGAAGTAAACTGGAGTGGAGCAGGTTCTTGTTTTTAAGCTGCAAATAAAATTTAGTTCTACATAGAAGACCCAGCTCAAGACCTATCCACCTCTCATATCCCATTTTAGCTTTTGCAATAGATGTAAAAACTCAGATGATGAGAGATGATCATAATTCTATTTAAGTCACATACACAAAATCAATAATCATTTTCAGAAGGTCTTGTCTGAAAGCCTACAAACCTTGGATACAAGTTTACAACAATATTTATGCAGGGAAAACTAGTTCAATTTAATATTTTTTTTTTTTTTAAATATAATTGTCCATAGATTCATAAGAATTATTCTCCTGGGGAAAAACAAACAAAATAAATCCACCCTCTATTGGGAATTATTCTCACACCAAATTTCAAGCTCAGAGCTAGCTAGAATTATTTACTGAACTCTAGGCAACAGCGTGTCAGTGGTTTTCTCTAAAGCCAAATAGCTACATCTGTTTTTCCCCTATTCTGAGTTCTGTTTTTTATGGAAACAACATCTTGAGAAAGGGATTTGAAACTGAAAACATGTCTCCTCTTTATACAGCTACTGTATTGAGCAATGCCTGTGTCATAACCTTCTGCTAATGTGCAGTAATGACTGCAGCCAGCCATCGTTACTTTTCCATTTCAGGAAGGGGCAGTGCTGCTGTGTTTTCAAATAACAGAAGCAAATACTGTTTTCTATGAGGAAAAAAAGTTCTCTGGGGAAAAAAAAAAATCAGGCTTATACCCATCTCTGTAAATTATGCTACACACAGATTTTCCAGTATGGCAGAGGAATAAATTTGACATGTAGCAGCTTTATTTTTTTTCCCAAACTTAAGTTAATCTACAAAATTTTACCTTAAGAATAGCTTAACCATAATTTAAAAATATGATTCATTGCAGTTTTCAGTTAGCTATTTGAATTGTCTTTAAAGAAGGATGCAATAATTTTTTTCCAGGAAAGTTGCTCTCTCACTGTGTCCTTAAACAATCTTTCTCTACATGATGGAAGAGTGAGTAATTTCACATTTGATATCTAATTGTTAGTATGTGCAATTGTCACATTCACATTTAAAAATACATTAGATAGCAGATCTAACAATACCCCTCTAAGCCCTATTGGTACAGTTCCAAAGATACCACTGAGATTCAGTTATCCATATGAATATGTATATCCAGCTTTGACAAAAGATATTTTTTTCTTTTATAAAACATTTATTGAGGAGGGGGTTTAGCTTGTCGCAGGCATTTGATACATAGAGTCCAAGTGAAACTGCATGGTCAAATATAGATGAGAAACTGCAGACAGTTTATCCAGTTGGACATTGACTCTTTCTAATTTTGAAAAAGATGATGCTCAAGGACACGTGTAGGATAAGGTTTATGTACCTGTACAGCTGGGGAGAGCTTCAAGTTGAGGTTTTTTCACGTTTTATATTCAGAAGTGCTTCAGGACTGTAGCACGTCTATGACAATGCCTGGTGTAAGTGCGAAGAAATGCATGTGTTCACTATGATCTATTATCGCTTGCTGCAGCATTCACAGTGTGAGAACATTTGTTTAGTAAAAGGGTGTGCAGACTGCGGCAGTAACTGCTTGTGCCTTCAAACACAATAATATTTGTTTGGCATAATTGTTTGCCCTAGAAGCAAAATTCCCTTTATGTCTTTATAGTAATCTTTTCCAGTACAATTTGACTGAGTCTAGAATGTACGTGGATATTATATGGTAAATATAGGCAACAAAGATTCTCTTTACCTATTCTGGATGTTAGAAAATAGAATGAACTGCTGGATATGCCTCATTTCAGCTGATCTAGAAAGCAATTTTAAATATGTCATTGCAGTCAGCATTTCTCAGGATGCCAGCTATGGCCTTAGAATGAGTGGGTCTGTTAAACAGGTTTTTTTTGAAACATCTTAAATAATTTTTTCTGCACAAACTTTTAACAGATTGTTATGTTATAAACATCAAAAAAATGTCACAAGCAAAAAATCTTAGTGAAGAATTATTTTTCTCACATTTAAAAATTTTTCAGAAAAGGTAAAAAGTCCTGGTCTTCAAAATGACAGTCATCAGTTTAATAATTCAGAGAGAGAGGAAAAAAAAAAAATCAGTCCTGTGAGGAAGACTTGTTCAGAACCCAAAGGTCAAGGGCAGTTAAGACATATGGGTCTATTTGCAGCTCTGACAGCAAACACTTTCTTCTTCAAAACAAGACGTAATTGGGACTCAATAGCAAACCGATGGCCAGTACTGGCCTACCACACCTTGTTGGTGATACTTAAAAAAATAGATGTCGCTATATAATCTAATAAAGAAGACATATAAAGTGAGGGCATACTGGTATTCCCCATAGCTTAATGGGGAATAATGGGAATTCCCCCACTTATTGCTATAAGTGACTCTTACAAGCAATAAAGAATTTAGTGGCAATTAGGCAATTTAAAATTAGAACTTCTCTTCTACAGACATCTGTGAAATGGTTTTACATCTGTCAGGAGTTACAATATGACATGAAGTTTTCCATGTTCCCTATGACTACACATCCAGAATCTTTCTCATTTTTTCATGAAAAACAGATTTTTTCTTATCCTAATAGTGAGATCCTGTATTTTGAGTATAAGAGATGATTATCCAAATCCTTGTTCTTCAGAAGGCACTCAAAATTCATCCCCACATTTCAAACAAATTTTCTGACAGTAAAGTTGTCCATTTTGAGCTTAATCTCTGTTAGTTCTCCTGTTCTTCTTTATATACACAAGCAAACAACAGTGAAACCCCAGAAAGTGATAAGTAACTGGTAAGGCATAGTTATCAACCAGGTTGTAGAAGGCCAAGCTTCAAGTTTATAAGCCAAATCAGACAAAACAGGGTTGTGCATAACTGTCTCCATCATCGTCAATGAATGCCCTAATGATTTAAATACAGTTTACTATGTCAGCCACAGAGATATCTAGGTGATCTATCTCTGCTGATTTTCCAAGCAATGTGCGATTAGCTAAGGAATTCATAAATCAGACACTGGATTGCTTACAGTCTGGCTGCAAATTCAGCAATACTGTAGTTAAATAGATTTAGATATCATACAGACAAAAATACACTGGTAGTACATTTATCTATTAGTCACTCATTAAAAATGAAGACTGACTATTCTGGGATAGGACAAATCCCAGAGCAAATGACCAGAAAAACATTACTCCTATTGCTAAATCTCCAGAGTCTGAAAGATAACAATTTAGGTTTTCTCCCAAATACAAAATTAATGAACTAGGTTAAAATTCAGAAAATAAAATCCTTTTTATATTTTTTTTTATATTGCCTTCATAAATTATATTCAGTATTATACTTTAATGGACTACCTCGTACATTGTAAAAATAACACATATATTCTCTTCATAATGGAAGTGTGAGGGGGATCTCAATATGCAAGTGCTCTGAAAGTATTAATAGAGTTCTAGGTGCTTCCACTGGGGCAGGAGGGGGAAGCCTTTCTCTTGGAAAACTTGTTGACAGATTATTTAAGTTATAACTTCTATCCAAATTTAGGAGCTACAATTTGACTGTTGAATGAGATACCCGTGCTTTTTTTTTTTTTAATTTTAGATGTGGTATGAAATCCACAGATTATTTTACCATCAGTTCTTTTATTAATGTGTTTTATTAATGTACATTGTTTTATCTAGTATATCATTAGCCAAATAAATATTGAGTCACAACATGTTACTGACTCTATGAAAGTCATTTTTCAATCTCATCCAACAGCATAGATTTTGAAGGTTAAACTTACTCTTCTTATAAATAGACTCATTTCCAGTTGATCTGGGCTCACTTCAGCAATTCAATTGCAGTCACATAAGCAAATTATAAAGAGAGAGAAATCACACAGTAAATACATACCACATATGTGAAAATTAAGACCAACTAATGAGTGGAAGAGGGTGTAATGTTCTTCAGACAATTTCAATCTCAAAAATAAAAGCCTTATGAATTAAACAGCTACAAAATCCTTAGATTTTTTGCCACTCAGTCATGAGACTTTGAAATTTCCAACTCAGTTTCCTTCTTTACAGTTGATAATCCATATAATATCTGAGATATATAGTTTTTATAAAAGTGTGTATTGGTGAAGGTATTTCTCTTCTTATATATTTTTCAGATTTCCTTTTCTTGCTAGATGTATGCTCTCCCCTTTGTCAAAAGCAGTTCTTTGAAAAATATCTGATTTAAATTTAAAATATCTGATACTGCTTCAAAATTATTGGAAATAAATTAATGAACTCTTTCTCCTCGATTTGAGTGAAAAACTATTAAAGTAGGATAAGAAAATAAAAGCTGATACTGATATCAGAAATTACTATTTGTTAAACTAAAAAGAAAAAAACACAAACATGACACATCTTGAGATTTTTTCTGTATTTTTTTAAATCAACCTTCATAATTTATATACTTGAACATGCGATATATCCTTGGCATTGTAGCTGAATTTGACTAAGTAACTTAATTAAAAATATGGAGCTAAAGACATGTATCCTATATTTCACATTGAACTGAAACACCGTGGTATTCCATTGACATGGAGTCAGATTTTTAAATTTAGTTATTAGCAAAGTGTCTTCGTTTACATTTGATGACCATTTTTTCTAAGATAATTATCACTACTTACATTATTGCTGCCTCTGTGTGACTGAAGCTAAGGTTTAACCTTATGTTCTAGGACCTGAAGAAAAAAATTATCTATTAATATGGAGGAAAAAATGACACAGGCAAAATATAATACTACATTACAGGTGAGATACACTGCAATCCAGACTACCTAATGAAACCAGACTCCAAATACCTACATACCACAGCAACCTGTATTTGTTTAGATTCCTTAAGCAAATATCTAATTCATTTACACTTCAAAGAAAAGACCAGAGTAATTTAAAAGCAAAAAAGTCTCTTTACACTTATAAAGAATAGTAGTAGATGCATTTTTTTTATTGTTGAAGTGTCAAAGTATTATTGTATTAAGAATTAATATGAGAAACTGGTGTACTTGCAAACAAAGATAATTTTTGCTACTTTCACTTTTCAACTTTCACAATAAACAAACTTTCATTCAAGCTACTAATTAACTCACTTTAAAATGCTACCTTACAGTTCACAGTTTACTCCAGAATATTCATATAATGGATTTCCATTTTAAATTTTTTTAGAAAATTCATTTCTGATTTAAAGACTAGTCAAAGCAGAATATTTTCTTTTAAATTATTAGGAAAAAATTTACATATTTGGCAGAAAATATCAGAGCAATTAAGAAATATGACATAATTTCTAAAGGTGAGCTTGTGTCTTTAAGATATCTAAATCTACCTCAGTTCTTGTATCATCAGTAGTAACAATGACTAACTTGCTTATAGTTATTAATGCTGATTAAGGTGATTAAGAAGTAACAAAATTTTTTTGAGCTGCCTGGTAACATCTTTAACTGACCTCTTTTTTCTTACAAAGAAGTTTTGTAGAGTGTTTTAATAAGTTTTAATAAACAGGCTGTCAAACATATACTACGTCTCGAACTTACTTTCTGTTGTGTGTGTGGTGGTGGTAGTGGTGGTGATGGTGGTGGTGGTAGTGGTGGTAAGCTTCCCACATTTCAAGAAGACGTTGGTCTAGTGTATGTGATACTATCTTGGTTATTAGCTAGATGTTTAATTAAGGGTTATTATTCTCAAGTGGGAAACCTATTTGAAGAGGACGAAGACTGTACTTTGTCAAGTAAATAAAAATGCAAATCATCCCCTTTTCCTGTAGTCATCCAGAAATTCTCATTAATGTTATAAATTAAACAACCAAAATATCTCTCTCATACAGGGAAAAGCAGCAAACCACATACTGATTTTTTTCATTTATCAGACCCATTTTTAGACTTTTTAAATGTCTGACGTCAGATCAGAAGAACAAACTGTGAATGCAAATAAAAGCTAACAAACTTAAAGACTGCAATATTGTGCATCATACTTTTATTCTTTCTTGCTGCCAATATAACGAAACTAGATATTTGTTCAGCCAGAAATTTGTTTAGTAAGTTTTAATTTTAAATTCATGGAAAAAAATAGAGGGAAGACACCTACACTTTAGCTGGAAAATTAGCTATAGGGAATCAAAGCAAATTCTGCCTTTCCCAGTGTCCTTGGCAGAGTAGATGATGCTAACAGAGGAAGGGTAAGAACAAAGGAAGAATAAGAACAAAGAAAGACCCTGTCACCCTCGGCTCCCCAGCCCTTCGGGAGCAGCCAGCCCCTCTGGTCGCCGAGCTTGGGCTTTGCCTCATCCCATTTGAACAGTCCTATCTGAACACGTCCTGTGCCACAATGGGTCTAGATCTTCACTCCACTGAGAGCTTCACTGAGCTGGGAAGGATGCTCGTGAGGACCTGCTCTTGCACAGCACAGGACAGATCCTCTTTCTCTGGGTGAACATGAAAGCAGGGAGAGTATCGGATGCTCCCGTGACAAAAACCCTCTGAACACAGTATGCTGTGCTTACCTGTGTGCTTGATCTATCTCCATAACGCTGCGTCTCAGCTTCTTCTGAAGGCAAATGGCATTTTCTCTACTTTGGAAATACACTTAGACCTTCAGAATTGTCCCAAAGTAGCCTTTAATATATATTCTCCTTGGAGGAGAAAAACAAAGTTGGGATTAAATGGATATGATGCATTAACAGTTCACAAATTGATTCTCTTGTGCATGTATATAACTTCTATTAATCACAATTAAATATAAATCTAAAAGCTTATGTTCCCATTAACTTATATTTTTTTAGTATTGGCTCAATCAGGCAAGAAATATTAATCTGCAGATTTCAAGAACTGAAAACAGCAGCATATCCTTAAAAGCAGCCCCATATCAAAAAATCCATACTCAAAGAGCTACCGTTGAATATTCATTACATGTATTACATCGGTACAAATATTTTTGATTCATTCATAGTTTAGAGTTTCACTTTGATTTTAATAATTTTCAATAACTGCATTCTTATAATTTAAAATTCTAGAAGAAATTTTGAAACAAGGGTTTTGAAATAGTAAAAAAAAAAACCTTTTTCTGTTTCAGAAGTGTCAGCTTCTACTTCAGAACCACTCACCTCCTAAATGAGGCCTTCCTTGGAAAATAGATTGAAAATCTAAATTAAAGATAAAAATTGAGCAGCATATCAAACATATTACATCAAAGTGTGAAATGCCTTATGATTAATATGAATTTGATACAAAAAATTGTCATCCCACTGCTAATGGACTAGCCTTAATAGGATGCCGTTCACACTATGCTACAGATGCCAATTCTTATCGCTGATTACCCCACCTCCTTCAAAAGTTACTTACGTCTATATATTTATATCTTCTTTCCTGAAAATCAGGTGTTTTGCCTGCCAAGTAGCACCATTTATCATATTGTAGACGTTCATGGGTTTTCCCTTTCCATTTCACAAACTGCTTCCTCCAAGGCAGCGTTGCTCATCAACTGCTGCCACTTCATCCTCACATCTCCTGATGTACGCGGCTCTTCAAACATGCCACATGGCAGTCCGTGACAAAAGCTTCCAGTAACTACTACAGTCCAGAAGCAATACTGTCAGATCAGAATGACTGAATTTATCAGACAGTATAATTTAAAGTTCAGAATCTTCAATTCCTTTAGTGCACACATCAGGAACCTTGTCTTGACTCATCTATTTTCAGAACTCATTTTGTTTTTTGATTCTTATGCTGAGCCCTCCGAGTTAAACTTTTACTTGCAGATTGGAGCTGGCTCAGATTATCTGTCAAAGTTTTATTTGCTGGAAATATAGTTTCTGCAAAATTGAAAATCACAGTGAGGGAAAGTTTTGTTTCATGTTTCTTTCTTACACTGTGAAAGACATTTTTTGGGAGCAGCATTATTTATATATATATATATTAATTTAGTAGTGTGCCTTTTTTTTTTTTTTTGGCAGATCAGGCTAAAACTATTTGAAAGTTTAAGTTTGCAATCCCTCCCACTAGTTCTTGGCTCTGTTTTTTTGCAATACTCAGTCATGTAATGCAGATTAGCCTGTTCTCTAGTTATTCTCTACAAGACCATAGAACTTTACACAAAATAACTATTCAATTCTATAGAGGAAAAAAGTCAAGCTCTTAACATTTTCTACCACCTCAGGGTAAGAAAAAGACCTTTAAAACTTTTTATAAAGTTTGGATTGTTCAGGCAAAACTGGAATTTTAACTGAATCGGCCAGTTTCAAATTTATCTTATGTCAGAGGGTGTTGGGCTAGTACAATCCAAAGTACACTTCATGCATCTGGTCCCCCCATCTAGCCCTGGGCTGACCCTGCCATGTTTTCTTTCCAAATCATGCTTTCAGGTTTCCAGGCCACAGAAAGCACTTTTCCTTCTGATGTGGAGTCCAGACAGAGTCACATTCGAGAGATTGAGTCTGTGTAATAACACTTTTAGACACGTCCAGATAAACAACAGAACCAAAGAAAAATGAAATATTTCTTCCTGTACCCATATTAGAGGATGGTTGGCATGGTGTAAAGAAATCAGACTCACTAGTTTTCATACATAATTGTAGACCTTCCAAAAGGACTCATTATTCCAATAAACACCACAGACACACACTTTTTGGTTTATGACCTGAACAAAATTACAAGGGCTGTCCATGTTACTTTTGTAATATTTTGAAGGCAGAGGTAAATATGAAATTGACAGCAATCTTATGATAAAGAAACTATCCTTCTATTTACAGTTAAAGACTTGTAATCATTCAGGAATTACTTTTTAAAAATCTTTCAAAATGCAAATCCCTACTTGCACAGTTTCCAGATTTTGGAGCATTTAAAGAGAAAATGGACAGAGATATTAAATGGACTAAGAGTACATTTCCAAAGAGTGTAGATTTTTGCATTTATCTCCAATTATTCCTTGTTTTAAAAAAGAAAATACTGCAAATCCAAAATTGTGTAGCCTGTTCAGTAGGTGTAGAAGACAGCAAAGTACTCCAAATGCTTTCAAGTTTCATTTTCATCACTTTCTCTTCAAAGTATAGTATTTTATAATATAACTTCATGTTTGGTGACAGTATTGATGAAATATCAAATATACTGGTATACAAAGCTAGGCAGAAGAAAAGGCAGAAGGAAATTGCTGTGTCAAGATGTAATATTTTAAAAGATGAACTTATTAAGGGTTCTTAGGCTTATGCAAAAAAAATGCAGCAGTGAGTTTGAATTTCAGATATTTGTAGCTGCTGTGGGACTCTTGGTCCACAATATCTGAATAAACAGAAAATGCATTATTAGTGTACAAGCCACATTTCATACATATTGATATACCCAAGCATATCACATACATGCAGAAGCTTTATAAGCAACAAAGCTATATCCTTAGTTGTATTTGAACTGAATAGTATTTACTAGTTCATTAGTCTTCAGATTAGGTTCCATTCAAACCCTAAAAATATTTTTCATAATAATTCTTAACCTAAAAAAAAAAAAAGACCTTGTGTGACCTTCAAAGCAGACATTTTCAGTTTGGATCGGTGACTCTAACATGAAATGTTTTGAGAACTGAAGCTAAAATTGGATATTTTACATGATTGATACGATTCAAATTTTGTGAAGTATGGCGAGTGTACATATTAAAGATCAGATAGATATTTCTGGTCACCATTAGGTTTTCAAGTCACAGTGAGGGGCAAAACAAGAATTAACAACAGCAACAAAAGCCTCTGCTACAATCCTTATTGCTCACAATCCTTCTAAGAAACAGCGGAACCAGATTCAGAAAAATATCTGTATTCCCAAATGATCCTAGACCCGAATCCAATATTTCTCTAAGCTTTTTGTTCCAGTTTCAAGTGAGTGTTAGAAGACTGTATTAGTTCTCAGTGTGACCAGTAAAATACCCCAGACACTAAAGTCCTGCTAGATGTGGCAGTGCTGAGCAGCTCATGGAAAGATAGAGCTTGACCTCACAGGTTGCCAGATGGTAGCTAATGGTTTGGGTTCTTCATCTCCAGTGCATTCCCCCAGCAGGTGATACACACCCATTCTTTTTATTCCCCCTGCCCCCACCTCTTTTTGAAGAAACTTGGGTCCATTACCTTCCAGATCACTGGGAACTCACTAGTCATCAAACTAAGGCTATGGGGGCACAGCATCCTCACCGTTCTGGCCAAAGGTGCTCAACTTTCCATGGAAGTGTGATATCAGAATCTAAAATATTCTGTGAAGCAGGAAAGTGGCCTAATCACTTCAAGACTCTACTCACTCTCTCATTTTTAATCTTTCACAATTACTATGCAACTATTGTATGTTGAACTGCTTCAAAAAGAGAAACCTTTAAATACCATCCAGGAACGTCTTATAAGACGGTATTTAGGTTCCAGGAAGGGAGAGCGATGAATACAAAAGTCCTTAGGCAGAGGAGGGAACAAAACTCAAGATTTAAATCATGGGTGAACCTTGGAGGTTGTGTTGGAAACAAAATTCAAATTTCTGTCTTTGTGCACTCAGTGCACTATTGTTCAGTGGAGAGATTCACATCCTCAGATAATCCAGACAAGTCTCTGAACACAGACTGCTTACACCCTTTTTTGCTTGTGATGTTGTAACTGCCTATAGAGGATGGTTACACGTCATCAGAAAACCTGATATGATAAAAACATAAGCTAGGTAAGATATACCATTTTTCAATTAGCACTGAACAGAAGATAAAATTGAAACAAAAAAATGAGTAACAGATACATACATAGATTTCTGTTATTTCCTATCTCTTTTTTAATAGAAGTAATCTTTCGAATGTCCATAAATTTTGATAGACCACATGCATCAACTGACAATGAATTCATTTGAAGATTATAATTTTTAATTAAAGCTGCTTCCTCTATTTTTCTTTGCTGCTTACAGCAAATGCAAGTTATTCAAGTGCAGTTATATTCAGCTTTGACATCTCAGTATTATAATTATACAAATGTTGCATTAGAATACCAGGTAATTGAAAACTCTTACTTGTGAACTATAGTCTTGGAAAAAAGCACTAAAACCAGCAATAACTGCAGATGTTTATACATACTATACTTTTAGAAATAATTAAGGTTTCCTAGTCTCTTGGGTACTGTTTTGAAACCATTGAGTTACTGATGTTGAACACAAAGTCATCCACACATAGATATTCTACATCATAAGATGACCTACACCATAAGATGAAAAACTCATAACTACCTTTCCTTCTTCTTTTTCTTTTTAAACAAAGAGTGCTGCTGTATTAATGTAATAAGAACATTAGTCTGAGCATAATGGCTGGTGACTTTGGGTTTAGTTGATATTATTCTACCATTATTCTACTATACGCAATTCCAGAACTTTCAGGTGAGTTGAGAGGAATTTGGGTGAGCATAATATGAATTTGTGGCTTCTGAGACTTTTAGACTCCTTTAAATTAACTAAGAGACAGATTCTTAAGGGTATTTAGGTACCACTGGAATGGTATCTAAATCCCACTAATCCCTCTGAAATCAGGAGTTATGGTTGTATATGTCTTTGAGGATATGAACCTAAGTAGAGCACAGCTAAATGACAGCAACTCCATTTAACAAGCACTGTGTTGTACGAATAATCCCCCTGAAGGAATCTGAACAACTTTTTGAATAAAGTGTTATTCTGTTTGAATAACAGTATTGTAATCTGGACCTTTTTGATTTCATCCGATTATCTGCTGTAATGAAAGCAGTAAGGCACACACGTTGAAATGTTGTAAGAGTGCTTACAGTTGCAGTATCATTGTGTTCCATACATTGTCAGTCGATTTTACAGGATCACTACTGATGAAAATAGATCCTTTCCCTCTCTTTTGAAGGCTTCATAAAATATCAAGGACAGAAGTGAAATCATGAAAAGAAAACAAACAAACAATTATAAAAGTAGTACTGAGACTAAAAGAATATATTTTTCCTATTTTACTGTATATTTTATCTATTTACTATTATTAGTAGTACACTGTAGTTACAATGTCAAATGTACTTGGCTCAGTTCCGATTTATTTTAAGACAGAAAACAAAATAAAAGGGTGAAATAAGTGTAAAATTTAATAAACCATTCTCCCACTACAGATGACAGCAACCCATGCCATTACTTTGCTTTTCATTTGGTTGTAATACTGTGTAGAAAGCATCTCATTAAAGCTCAAAGTGAACCATAATCTTGCAGGAACATTTTATAGTCGATCACCTCTCTTTGTCTAGACAGTGTTTTCTTTAAGGCCTCTGAAAGTGATCCAATAGCAAAATCATTTTTATAAAGCACACATGCCATATATACATTACAACTTTTTGACAGAACTATAAAAAATTAAAGTCAATTAGTAACCCCAATAATTGTTCAGTGACCTTTAGCATGTCATAAACCTAGAACTGCTTGCCATGAGATGACTATCCTTTCCTAGAGCTTTAATGAATGATTAAATCACTGAAACTATTACATAGAAAATAAAAAAGTCACTAAATTAATATGAATAGTTATTTATTATATGAATAAAATGCATATGTGTGTGTGCAAATAATTAAACGAAGTACCTAGGGCTTTGCCATGCCTCTTAGCGATACTTTGAGTTGCAAAACTACACACATTCGGAAATTTTTAAATAATTATTGCTGTAAGACAACTTAATGGGTAAAATGCAAAACACAGAACTTGCTATGTCATACTTAATGTGCTGATAGAGCTATGATAAAACATATTTTTCATCCTCTCAATACCACAGCCAATATAATGAGCAGCAGAGATGGAATGGGAGTTACATTTCTTTCTTTCAGTTACACGTCCTCTGTCATTGATGTTGCCTTCTGAAAACAGCTTTTTTTTGAAGCATAATGGACATAATGGAGGAAAAAAAGCTCTCCTGCTAGCTGTAGGAGACTCAGGAATTCATCCTGTGTGTAAGTGACAGTGTGAATATGTCTTCTCTCCTAGGTGCAGATATGATGCTCACAACTCTTCATTTTTTCTCATTTTGATCTGGGGAGAGTAGAAGCAGGTGCTATTTTGTAAATCTACAACCTTTCCCACACATATCAGTGATTTTCCATTCCTGAAACTGAGATATCTCTTTGACATTTTGCTGGGTTTCAGTTTGCTAGTTTCTGTCTTTTTGAGAAGTGTGTTTTCCAGAAATGATCCCTCAGTTTATCCCCAACAGAAAGATGAAAATGTACTAAACCATTCTCCCACTACAGATGACAGCAACCCATGCCATTGTTTTTCATCACTTCTTCAGGCATGGACTGTCTAAGATCTGTGTTAATACAGGGCTGACTGCAATGAGGATTTCTTTTTGTTTAGAGTTTGGACCTTTCTGCAGTAGACGTATTTAATAGAGACAATCTCAAACCATCTTCTATTGTGTCTCTTCATGTTCAGCATTGCTCTTGACAAATTTCTGACCTGGAAATCATGCTGAAACATGATTTTCAGCTGGACTTTCAAGTAAGTTCATTAACACATACTGAAACTCGAAAATAACAAAATCACTTGCTAATGATATTTTTTTTTTTTATGTACAGAATTACTTTGGCAGTTACTCACCAGATGTTAACTCATAGCCTTGTGATTTTAGCTTCTGTGTCCTTCGATCATTTCAAAGCTTTGTTCTCATCCAGACTAATGACCTTTAAATTCTTTTGAGACCTTCCTGATTCTCTTGTTTTTCTACATTAATTTGGGATCCAGAGATAACATTCTGGCCCATATTGTAGTCAGAGGAGTATTTATACTGGTTGCTGAAATGCAACCACAATTTTGAGTCTGTTTTTCTTTCCTGTTCATTCTTCTGTCCTGCTTAGGACCTGATGAATAATATATTCCATTACACTGTTGGCAGATCATAAAATGTGCACTCTTCTCCCCCCCCCTTAATATAAGGTATCAAAGTTAAAGTTAATAAATGTTTATAGATCTTTCTGATATATAAAGTGAATGAACTCTGGTCTGTTTCCTAAACCCTGATTCGTCAGTATGAAATGGAAAAGCATGAGAATGTTCCTTCAATATTTTATAGATGCATTTTTCAATATAAGAGTAATTGTCCAAAGGAAGTCTTTCCAGTTAGTATCTGATCTTTGGAGTAGACAAACAGAAAGCTCAGTACCTCAGAGGTGGTGACAGTATGTTTTTTAATATATTTTAATATTTTAAGAAAAAATATTTTATGATAGCTATATTGCCCTTTTATTTGGGACAGACTGAGGAAGATTCAGTAGATCAATGAAGACATTTTGACCTATATATGTCTTGAATTTTCATTTAATTACTCACTTAGATCATTTATCTTGGCTTTTATTTTATGTATCCTCTCAGAGCAAATAAAAATGAAAAGAATTCTGATAGCCTCAAGCAAAACAAATAAGCTTTCAATATTTAGGCTGCCCTACACCACAACCCTGACAATGTGGAAACACTAGAAACTCTTACTATTAAGTTTCCAAATCCTGGCTCAGCATGGGCTTTTGGAGTATGAAGACCAAGACTCTGTGAGCTCCAGATACTCTGTCACAGCCAGAAGCTTTGAAGCTCAGATTTTAACATTGAATTTTCTGATTATTTCAGACTTTTCCTTCAGCAGAATGTTCTATTCAAATTGTCTTTAAATTACTTTCATTTTTTCAACATCTCTTGCAAAAATAATATTCCAACTATAATTATAATTAATTTTATTTTCTTAATTTTGTGACTGAACCAAAAGAAAAAAGAAAGTATTCTAACTGAAGAGTTAATTAAAAGAAACCTTTTCAGTATTTCTAGGAATTTAAGCAGTACTGAGGGCTAAACATCAGATGTTGCTTTGGTCATTGTTAACAAAACAGTATGAAAAATTTGAAATTAAAAACAAGATTTCCAACTTTGTTTCTGTTCTGTCATTCTCCAACTATTGGCAAAGCTGTAAGCACTAGATATTCATAGGATCATAGAATAGTTTGGGTTGGAAGGGACCTCTAAAGGTCATCTAGTCCAACCCCCCTGCCATGGGCAGGGACATCTTCAACTGGATCAGGCTGCTCAGAGCCCCGTCCAACCTGACCTGGAATGTTGCCAGGGATGGGGCATCCACCACCTCTCTGGGCAACCTGGGCCAGTGTTTCACCACCCTCAGCGTAAAAAAGTTCTGCCTTATATCTAGTCTAAATCTACCCCCCTTTAGTTTAATGCCATTCCCCCTTGTCCTGTCGCAACAGGCCCTGCTGAAAAGTTTGCCGCCATCTTTTTTATAAGCCCCCTTTAAGTACTGATGGGCTGCAGTAAGGTCTCCCCGAAGCCTTCTCTTCTGCAGGCTGAACAACCCCAACTCTCTCAGCCTTTCTTCACAGGAGAGGTGTTCCATCCCCCTGATCATTTTCATGGCCCTCTTCTGGACCCGCTCTAACAGGTCCATGTCTTTCTTATGCTGAGGGCTCCAGAGCTGGACACAGTGCTCCAGGTGGGGTCTCACCAGAGCAGAGTAGAGGGGCAGAATCCCTCTGCATCCCTGCTGGCCACGCTTCTTTGGATGCAGCCCAGGATACGACTGGCCTTCTGGGCTGTGGGCGCACATTGCTGCCTCATGTCCAGCTTTTCATCCACCAGTACCCCCAAGTCCTTCTCGGCAGGGCTGCTCTCCATCCCTTCATCCCCCAGCCTGTATTGATACCAGGGGTTGTCCCAACCCAGGTGGACGACCTTGCACTTGGCCTTGTTAAACCTCATGAGGTTTAACACAGTCCCATTAACATTAACACTCCTCACACTGTCCCATTAAAATATGTAATCTTTTTACAAATAACAGACTGGGACCTGATATGAAATTTGATAGAATTTCACACCAAGGAAAGATATGCCTACTGGGACCTTCCAGTAACTTACTTACTTATACTGCAAAATAGTAAGAAACTGAAAGCATTTTTCAATTGTATTCTGAGTGAAGGGTAAGTTTCCACCTACTTCAGGGTAAGGTAAGACTGCATTTGTCACTTGTGGTTCTTTTAGAAGAGAAGTAAAGTGATTTTTTTCAAGGATCTTTTAAAAGTTATATCTGGAATTAGTTTAATTAATAAATATGTAATTTTTCTTCTATATTTTTTTACCCTGACCTTGACCATGCACGCACTGAATTGCATGAAGCGGTAATAGTGTTTCATGAATGCTCTCAGAGAGAAAATAAAGTTTGTGCATTTGACTTTTTGAAGGAACATGTTGATACATCATGGTCCTTTGATTGTGGTGAGGGAAGTCAGGAGTGCCACAACATTTCATGAACTTTTAAAGTTCTATGGGGCAGAATTTATTTAACTCCTGCAGTAGATGAGATGACATTGTCATCTCATCATGAGATGAGAGTAGATGACATTGCTCAACATTTAGCCACATTTACAAAGTTGAAGAGAAAGCACATCATAGAAAATAACTCTTCATATTTATCTGGAACCATTTTGACTTTTTTTTTTTTTTTTTTTAACCTTCCTGAGTGAAGGACCCAAGAGATCTCTGTGGCTTCAACAGGGTGTAGTGTCCTTTTTCTATGCCACAGGCCTCTCCATCAACTGACAGAAATGTTCAGAAAACACTTTAGGATTAACATTTTCTCTCCTGCCATACGGTTCCATGATCTCCAGTCCATCTAAGCAATTACCACTGATGTTAACTAAAGACTGAATTAGATTCAGTATATTCAGAAGACAAGGGTCAGGAGTTAAGTTCATAATGAAAGGGACCAGCCATTCTATTTTCTAACCCGACTCCGTTCAGACTTCTGATACTCTAACCCCCAGAGGACATGTGCTGAAACTCAGCTAAAGCATCAGCATAATTATGCTGTATAATGTTGACATCCAGTCTTTCATTTTTCATCTAGAAGTGCAAATCAATGTTGCTGCAGTACTATAGTGATCTAAAACATGATTTCAGACAGTCAGAATTTCTCTTTAAATAAAGAACAGGTTACAGATAGGACCAACACAGTCCCTCAACTCTGAAAGTAATATTCAAACATAAGAGCAAAACTCTTTAATCTTCCCATTGGAAATACTTTTTTATCAAAAACTTAGAACCAGAATCTGCCACATTTACATTAAACAGAAGTCTTACGTGGGGTAGAAAAATAATATCATGAATAGCAGTAAGTGGGATTTGATTTTTGGGAAAAATTAAAGCAGCCTATTTTGCAATCCTGATATTATAAATAACTGTTCAGCGTTGCCCCACCACCATTCTCTTATACAAAATCAGATAGAAATTGCCATTTCATGTGTATTTCTTTCCCAAAATTTTGTTCAGCATCATTTGGGATTAGTGCAGAATATTTACTTCTTTCACTGCCTGGAGCACTTGTTTTCCATAATATTAATTCAATGACTTAGAGCATCAAGAAATATCAAATACATCATTAATCCAAAGAGCTTTTCTTTCTGCCTTGGTCCTAACTAGGCTTCTGTAAGGTCTGATGGAATATAAAAAGAAAAAGGAAAATGAAAAAAAGGAACCTATTACCTTTCCTCGTCCCATCACCTGAACAATTTTATATAGAGTGGATTAAGGCAGGTTTCTTAGGTCATAAAGTAAAAGTTATAGTCAAATGCAGCATTGCAAAGTTAGATTAAGCCATGCTTTAATAACAGCATAATAGTGGTAGAGTCGTAAAAAGTACCATCAAGGTGAAATAACTTAACTTACTTGGGAATTTTGCTCAGACTTTCTGGAGTATAAAACAGCGTAAAACATAAGCATAAACATAAGAAAAACAGTAAGTTTATATAACCCATTACAGAAAAAGAATGAAACAAGGCCTTTCTTGGTAACTTAGAAGATAGTGAGTGGAGGAATTTTTTTCTAAAAATGAGTTTGATTTGGAGATCCAAGCTATTATTTTAGAAGCATGAAAATACAGATACAGTAGTACCTGGAAAGAGAGGTATTTCTAAATTATTTAGAAATATTTATTTTATTAAGATACTTTCATCAATTATAATAAAGATAATAAAGTTAACTAGGTAAAATACTGATAATCATTCTTCATCATGTTAAATTTGTAATTTCTTAATTATTTTTAAAAGTTGCATCAAAGTTTTTAGCTTTCTTTGGATTGCTTTCAACAATGTATTATTCTGACATCATATGGTACAATGGTACCATGAAATCATCAATCATAAAAAATGACTTGCAAATTCCTCCTTGAAAGACAGTTTATTATGGATGTTCTGTGTTGCTGCACAGATTTGAAAGACTAATCTAGTCCTTTTTTTTTCCCTTTTTTTTTTTAACAAACAGCATAATGTATCAAAATGTCAAATATCGCATTTCACATTTATGTAGAAACAGAATTACATTTGACAATTGCTCTCTTTGGACTCATTATTTTAAGAACTAGTAGTGGCAGTAAACATCAAAGTATTTAATGTGCATTGTCATTATTTTTTGTGATAATTTATATCATAATTTTGCAAAAAAATTTTTTTTTTTGCTTTGCTTTTACAAAAGAGTTCTTATGGATTCTGTTTTCAGTAATTATTATAATAAGCTCAAAAAATAAAGCTTCATGCCTATATCCTAATAAAAATGTTGAAAGACTTAACTGAACACAATTAATGATAAAATATATTGTGACGAAGACTCACACTTTCCTATTGAAAAATAGAAACCTTAATTTACGTGTGAGAAGCTATTTTTGATTTAATTCATTTTTACTAGTTGAAAAAGAAACCAACTTTTTCAAAAACTTGTGCCTAATTTAAGTTCCTGCATAACCCATACAGACTTCAGTGACAGATGTTAAGAATGCCTTCAGGTAGATCCCTGCATGTGTGGACTTCACGTGTTTCTCTGTGCATATAATGTTGCTGCTAGAAATTTTGGATAGACTATTCTAAGTAAAAACTGAAAATTCTAAATTTTGAAAAGGTGTCTTCTTAACATTTTATAAAAATAATTTTCTTCCATGATTCTATTTTATGTTGTATTTACATTTTTATATCAGTACTCAAGTACTCAGAAGTGATCTAATTCACCTCATCTTGCCATATGTATGAATGCTCACAATATATGTATTTTGAAGCAGAATTCCTCACACTGGTATACCAGAACCCTAATCTCCTGTCTTTCAGTGTTAATGTTGAAACAATATCAAATGTAAGCTGTCAATTAACTTATTTCAAAGGATGTTTCTAAATTTAGAGAAAATATTTTAGTAGCTTTGGCAGAGCAAGAGTAGAAAGAAATGTTCCTGGTTTTAAGACAGAGCTTGACATTTATGAGCATGATTCTTAGGGTGGATAAATCTGAGGGCAAAAGTTGAACCTGATGGTCCAGAAAAAATCTTCCAGCCCTCTACATTTAGTTTTTTTAAGCTCTAAACTGTAAGTGATGAAGTAGCCTCTGTAGGAATACCAGATGCCAAAAACTTAATATTATAGAAAATGTAAGAACTTCATTACTTTCATTTTACAGTCTTTCACATCTTCACCATTTATGTTATCAATAAATGAGAAATCTAAAGCAACTAAAACAAGTTAAGGTGGCACTGTTTTAAAATACATCTTTCAGAAACAATTTAAAATACAATATAAAGTTGGGTCAGTATCAATTTAAAGCAAAATTATATCCAGAACGTAAAATTCTGAAGCAGATTTCCAATGGTGGTTGAGAGACCAGGAACATTAATTTCATTACAATGGAGCTGGATATAAATTGAAGGAACTGCATAACAAAATAAGCAAATACCTAGTTTAGAAAATTTTAACTTGTAAGTAAGTCCCACATACTTTGTATGTTGATATTCCTAACCAGATGTAAAAGAATACTAGTTCTCTTTTAAAAGTATGGCATTTACAGTTAATACTGTAATATATTTGAATATATATGTGTTGTGGTTTAACCTCAGTCGGCAACTGAGCACCACGCAGCCGCTCGCTCACTCCCCACCCCCCCTCAGTGGGATGGGGGAGAGAATTGGAAGAGCACAAGTGAGAAAAACTCATGGGTTGAGATAAAAACAGTTTAATAATTGAAATAAAATAATAATAGCAATAATAATAATGTAATAATAATAATAATAATACACAAAGCAAGTGATGCACAATGCAGTTGCTCACCACCTGCCGACCGATGCCCAGCCAGTCCCCGAGCAGCGGCCCCCCCGGCCAGCTTTCCCCAGTTTATGTACTGAGCATGACGTCCCATGGTATGGAATGTCCCTGTGGCCAGTTTGGGTCAGCTGTCCTGGCTGTGCCCCCTCCCAGCTTCTTGTGCTCCTCCAGCCTTCTCAGTCGGTAGAGCATGGGAAGCTGAAAAGTCCTTGCCTAGTGTAAGCACTGCTCAGCAACAACTAAACCATCGGTGTGTTGTCAACATTGTTCTCACCCTAAATCCAAAACACAGCACTGTACCAGCTACTAGGAAGGAAATTAACTCTATCCCTGCCAAAACCAGGACAATATGAAATATATTTCATGGTAGTCACTGAGCATCCCAAGAGGATTTTCATTTGTTGTTGACTTTTTGTTGAGATTTCAGGGTGTAAATGAGTGTAAATGAGTGTTCATTAGAGATGGGACAAAGCTGATGGAATATCTCTGTGAATACTACCATTAGGAATCATTTTCACTTGTTTGGTTGATATGTCTTCCTCGAGTACCCAGACCTAGAAAACCAGGTGGATGGTGGTGTTAGCATTCACAGGAAAAAAAGTGGTAAGGAAGAAAAGCTCTCCACTGCATTTTTCCCATTAGCAAGGTCTCATTTTGCCAGTTCATCATTGGGACATTCAGTAGAATTCAGAGAGACAAAGGTAGGATATTTGGAAGAGAAGATGCAATTCAAGGACAGGCAAATAAAATTGCAAATAATCTCAGCAGCAATGAGTGTTGAAGACATATAAATACATTTGACCAGTGACTTCAATGCTAACTTCAAATATATACATATGTAGAATTGCAGAAACACCCTTATTTTTACTTCCAGTGAAGCATAAATATTCAGGATTACTTACTGAAAAACATGCAAAATAAAAGTAACATAAAGAATAAAGCTGTATGATGATTTTCTTTACACTATAGAAATTCCACAGATAAAGCAAACTACAGGAAGCCTTATTAACAGAATTTTGAATTTTTATTGTCATGAAACACATAAGCTCTACACAATCTATTTGGTGTCAATAGGGGAAGAAAAAAATTGATATATACTTCTGCAGCTTAGAAAAACTACTACAGAAAGGCATACTCCCTGTCATCTTAGAAACAAGAGTAATTTGCAATTCCCTAAAACTGAAAACTGCTGAAATGCAGTCAATCAGAAAGGTTCTTACAGTAAACATGAAACAATCTTGGGTAAGATTACAACTATACTCCCTGCAAAATCATCTGAGCATATTTTCCAACTAAGGCAATATTTTTCTTCGACAAGGCACTTTACACTGTCTGCTTATATTGTCTTTATCTCAAGCCCGCTCCAGTTTAGAAAGAAACCTAACTTTATTTGGTAATACAGAGGGGAAAAAAGATTCTTAGTAGATTTAGCTTTGCTCATTCCAATACAGCCTGCTGTTTTACAAAACTAAGCATAATACTTTACAGAAATGTTCCAATCTCATAATTACCTACTGAATACAGCATGCAATGACTATACCCTTAATTAATTTGCATCTAAAACAGAAGTCTGCAATGTGTTGCTATTGAAATTAAAATTAAGGTCATCATAGATTCCCCCCAAATTGACATTAAATTGTCTGTGAATTCATTTTTGAAGGTCGTAAGCAAACCTGCAAATTGAAAAAAAAAAAAAAAATCATGTCACACTTTCCCTTACATAGTAGTATAAATATATTAGATGGGAAAAGCCTTAGTCTTGCTGATAGGTACAGAAACCACTAAACTCTGCTGTACTGAAATTCCCTACCATATGCACATTTAAAAATTAAGTTGTCTTTTATTAACATTTTCTCCTTTAAACTGCCTACATGATTCAGTCTAATGCACAAAATAGAGGAGTCTTAAATTAAGTCCAGAGGCTTAGTACTTCTGAGTTAGAGCATAGGCAATTTTAGCTTGGCTTATTCTTCATATCCATTCAATTAACCTCTCAGAGCTTTAGAACAAAAATCAGAGTGATGGGTGTCATTTGAATTGAATAAATGCCATCTAACTGTCAAAGTATTGACTTACATCAGCCACTCCAAGCCAAGACGAGGATTTGAAATGAGGTGGACAAACTATGAGGCAGTGGGAGCTAACTGTTGGTATTTCAGAAACCTCACTTCACAGACTACATGAAGGTTGGTGTTTGACAAGCTCTTCCAAGCTATAAGTCTTAATACTCTCCATTTGCAAATACTTTCCATTTGCAAAATAAGTGTTTTGCCGTCTGTCCCCATTTGCTGGGGACAGCACCTTGTTTTAGTGACTGGCATCGAGAGCTCGTAACTGAGCAGAATAGTCCTTGCTTTATGTTCAAGGCATCAGTGTGTACCAGTCAGCACAGACATCCAACAGCAGCTTTGTGAGTTACTTTCCATTCAGCAGTTTTGCCTCTGCCCACGCACCATTTTACCTAAAACCAAACAAGGGCTTTTTAACAGAAGTCAGGCAAATCCCTTCACAGTTTTGTTAATGCCAGAATATGACATTGCTTACCGCTTTTTGTACTGAAAAAACAATTACATTGTTCACTCTGCAATCAGGAATGTTGCAGCAGAGAAGGCGATTGAACACAGACTTTTGGGTTCACCTTTTTACAAATACATACATGATAATCAAAAGTTAATTTGGACATACTGGAAATCAATGGTAAGGCTCACATTTAGTCCAACAGGACCAGAATTTCAGGTTTTCTGTTTCATCATTTAAGGTTCTGGAAATGGTACCTCATTTTATGTGGTGTCTCAAAACTCTTGTGTCTGGCACCAAAGATGCATGAAAATGCTCTGGACTCCCTAGCTTCTCGGTGACTTTTTGCTAGGAACAAGAGGTGGGAATAACACAAACCATAGTGGATCACCCCCAAAGTCCATCTCCAGCATGCCCAGCACTATCATTGGGCAGTATCCAATGTTCTGCAGAAAGTGGCAAGAAACTCAATACTGGACCCATTGTCATTCTGTGAGATGAAAAACAAGATTATATAGACTTAATGAATTATTTAACTTTTCCCCTCATTCTTCTCATAATATTTTATCTATAAAAAAGTTTTTGTATTTTTATGTAAAAATTAAAATCCTATCAAGCTTGTACTAGACAGGGAACAGCAGGAGCAGGATCCACCTGAGAGAAAGGCAAACTGGGGTCTGAGGTGGGCAGAGACCCGATCAAGAAGAGCAGGGCAGATTTAGCAATGGTGGCTGGGGTCAGCCAAGAGTCTAGATCACCAGACAAGCCCACAGCAATGAGGCAGGTCCAGGTCAAGCCAAGAAGTCAAGTCAGTTAGTGAAAGTCAGGATTTGGTCTAGCAATGGGAACAAGGGTCAGCCAGTGTCCCCATGGCCACCAGACAAGCACCTAGTAACAAAACAAGGCCAAGGTTGAGCCAGAAAGTGAAGTCCGTCCATGATTAGGGTAAGGGTCAGGGGTTGCAAAGACTTCCCCCAGCTCTTTCTCAGGTAGATTTTTCACAGCACTCAGATCCAAGGTTTCACAGCTGCGCCTTAGACAGAGGCACCCAAATCACCGGAGCAAGTGCCATGTCAGGTCCCAACACTCCCTCAGGGCCTGTAAGTTACCAGCTCCTCCTGGGTACAGTTGAGTTGGAATGACAAAGGGTTTTCTATTTTGAAATCTGTTTTTCTTTCTATTCCACATGAAAATGATTTAGAACAAAGTGTTTAAACTTTATTTTTATAGGGTTTTTACACTATTGGGTGCCTTTTATGTTTCTCAGATTGGTCAACCAAACTGAGGCATACGGAATTATCTATCACTTTGGTTTCTCTACGTCTCTGACCTGCAATATTAAAGCTTTGTAAAAAATCCCATCATTTGCTAGCTCTGGCAGAGGATCCACAAGCCTACCATTACAGATGATATTGATAATGATATTTTATGTATTCACCATCAGCAACAGTAAGAATTCTGACTAAGGATGGTTGAATAAAGAAAAAATGAGCACCTGGGTTAGTGTAAAAATTGTACTGTCTTAAATCACTTTTATTTTTATGTGTCTTTCCAAAGGATTGAAGGGGTTGAAATTTAAGTAAAGATGAAAGAAAAAAATTGATTTTCACTTTGAAACTTCAGAAAACTTGAACTGCATATCCAGAACTTCTCTAAATGCCTTTGTAATGGAAATTCAGCAACAGCTCCCATAACAAAAAAAACCAAAGAAAGTCTCCGTGCAGAAAATCCAAACACACTGACAATGGATTGTAACAGGAAATGGCATCCCGAACCTTTGTTCTGGAGTTCTGAACAAAACTCTAGTTCTACTGTAGTTTCTCCTGGGAACTACAGCTAGAGTTCCAGATACTACTACTAAATTTCAGGAAAATGTTGATGGGTTTGGGTTTTGGTTTTCATAAAATGTCAGATCATTTCAACATTACAGCTGGTTATAGGTTTCTCTGTAATTCAACAGGTAGAGCAAATTTCAGCCTGTCAAGAGTTTTCCATTTCCAGACGTATGGAGTGTTAGACTTCAGCTACTTGGATTAGTTGGAGCTTAGCTAAAGCTTCAATAAAATTACAATATTTATTCAAAACTTACATGGAATAATACTGATAGATTTTATTAGCTAATTACTGGTATTTTGACTTGAAGGTACACTTACGATAAGTATGCTTTGTAAAATACCTTAGAGCATCAACATAATTTAAAAGCTTAGTTTTATTATACTTCTATTTGTAAACTACCATCTATTAAAACGGAATAAATGAGTAAATGATGCTTATTAACAGGAAAAGTGCTGAGACTACTTGAGGTTCATGTCTTTAGTAATTCTGAAACTGACCTCAGAATCAATTTGTTTGACTTTATATTACTCTATCATCCAGGAATTAAACTTGCATCTTCTTTCCACTGAAATGAAAAGTGACAGTCTCCGTGTAAAGAAAAAATCTATCTTTATTCCTTCTGGTTTTGCAAATACCAATGCTTCATATATGTATTTTGTACAAATAATTGTTACCATGTAAATATTGCAAATCAAAGAGTTAAGGCTTGGTTAGAAAACTATACTAATGTTAGAATAGTATGGAGAAAATGTGGCAATATGACATAACATAGCACACAATGTGTATGAAAGCAAGACAGCACTAGAAATGCCCTTTTATTTCAAATTGTCATTAATTAATCTGGAGAGTAAATGCAGGGTCATTTATAAGCAGAGAGATTACTAATTTTTTTGCCCTTTCTTTACAGAAGAAGCACAGAAATCCCTGAAGAGATTTCCTGTTAACATGCAGTACTCCATCTGTCTAAGCAGACAAATAGGGCTTGAGAGTCTAACATATAATTATAAAAAACAAATAAGAAGATTCACATCCAGGGAGTGAAAAATAAAAATGCATATTTAAACAATGAGAACTTGCTGCAAAGAGAAATGCAAACCTTACCATTAGGAATGCTTTGTTCACAAACATGATTCTTAATATTGTTTATTTCCAGCATGTTTAGAACCAAGGTACAGGTGCCCTGATTTTCAAGAGCAAGGATCACCGTCTGGATTTTGTCTTGAGTCTCAATGCCAGGTACATGTGCCCAGCACGCTAAGAAAAGTGCAAACAGATTCGTCACTGCAAACTGTGGTTTCCTTTGATTCCAATGTGGTTTGCTTAGTATATTCCTATTAATTAAAATCCATATTGATGGATTTGCTTGATCTAGCAAAGCAGTCTATAATTTAGTTTTATCCATGTATTACTCAGTATGCCATATATTTCATATTCCCTTTTTTTCTTTCTTTTTTTTCCCCCCTGTAAATCTCAGTTTTCAAAACTTCGCCTTCAAATACTGTAAGCTTTACCACTGTGACCATACAGGAACCCCTGGGAGAACTACAAGTTATTGATTAAGCAAGTGTCATGGTTTAACCTCAGTTGGCAACTAAGCACCACGCAGCCGCTCGATCACTTTACCCGCCCCCCCTCGGTGGGATAGGGGAGAGAATTGGAAAAGTGAGAAACTTGGGGGTTGAGATAAGAACAGTTTAATAATTGAAATAAAATAAAATAGTAATAATAATAATAATAGTAATAATAAGAAGAAGAATATACAGAGCAAGTGATACATGATGCAATTGCTTACCACCCGCCAACCGATGCCCAGCCAGTCCCCGAGCAGCAGCCCCCCCGGCCAGCTTTCCCCAGTTTATGTACTGAGCATGACGTCCCATGGTATGGAATGTCCCTTTGGCCAGTTGGGGTCAGCTGTCCTGGCTGTGCCCCCTCCCAGCTTCTTGTGCACCTCCAGCCTTCTCAGTCGGTAGAGCATGGGAAGCTGAAAAGTCCTTGCCTAGTGTAAGCACTGCTCAGCAACAACTAAACCATCGGTGTGTGGTCAACATTGTTCTCACCCTAAATCCAAAACACAGCACTGTACCAGCTACTAGGAAGGAAATTAACTCTATCCCTGCTGAAACCAGAACAGCAAGATTCGTGACCATAACCTGAGGCAATAATAGTGTGTGTGTGTTTGAAATTATGAGTTCAAATTTTGGAGGAGAAACTGGCATTGAACCTGGTTAGCAGACTATTGCTGATGAGAACAGGCGATGGAAACACTCTCCAGAGAAACAGCTGGCTGTTCACCAGAGATTTGAACTCTCCAGACAAGCCTCATGGTGCTTGTTGGGTTTAGCACACGAGACTGCTCTTTCTGCCCCTTTGCAGGCACCCTCCAATAAAAGCTAAAACAAAAACAATTCAGGGTCTATGCTTGAAATTGAATGTTTCATGAAAAACTATTCCTGCAGGCTCATGGGAAATTCATTCTGTTGCCAAGATCCAAGCAAACACAGCAAGGTAGAAAGTAACACTCTGGATGGAAATATAAGACTGGACCTGTGTGCAAGAACTTGTTCTATTTTATTTCATTTTCTGTTATGGATACCTGCAGCATGTGAATGCTGTAAAGAAGGTGGGAAAGAGAAGTATCAGTACATGAACAGAAGAACAAGGAAAGCCAAATTTTCAGAAGTGACTGCTAATTTTATAATTCTGAGTAAGTGTCTCCTTCTTCTTGCTTCAGTGTTTGCTTACTTTCACAACAAAACTACTTTACTTATTTGTTTGCTTGATTGATTCTCCTGTAACTATAGAAGCTATTGCAAAATCAATAGGAAATTTTGGCCTGTGTGAAAGATTTATGTAACTATAGAAATCTACAAAATATAGGGTAAAAACAAAAAAAAAAAGAGAATGTTTCTAACAATAAAATTAGATTAATAGTTCCCATATCTGCAGTGCAGCATTTTACAATTCGATAACCATAATTTTATTACAAAAGTACCGAACAGTAAAGGTACAAATTTTCCAAATAAGATTTAAATTAACATCCTTGCATCAAATGGGAAACAGGATCACAGTATATTGAAACTTCTAACATCATTCTTCTAACATTTTTGTTAATACTCTGCTGATTTCTCAACACAGTCTCAGTGCTCTCTCCTCTTCTCTCCTCACTTTTACTTCCTGTTAGCTTTAAGATAACAGTGGTCTAAAAAAGTGTTCTTACTGTGAACCTTGATGCCTCAGGAAGAAGGCAGATCCCATAATACGATAACATATTTTGTTTCTATTTAAATTATTTGTCCCCCAAGATAAACTTCCTGTGCATATCAGAATGGAGATATTTCAGAAAACACAAACACTTCTCTAGTTACATAACACCAAACTTCTACAATTTCATAACTTGTTAATTTTTTTGAAAGAGGACAATTTTAACTGTTAACTGGTTCTTTAAGGGAGGTGGTTTAGTATCACTTTTAGCTAATTAGATGCCATCTGTATAAGGAGACAGTAGTGGAGCTGGGGGAATTGGCTTGCTGGCAGGCTTTGTTGAACCTGAAAAATCATCCCACACTCAAAATATGTTGTCTCCCGGAGAGGATGAAAGTTTCTAAGGAAAATTTGAGGAAAACACTATAGAAAAAGGATATGGAGGGGTTTGGATAGTGTTACATGTTTTAGGAAGTGAGCATTTGAGAGCTTGAAATATAGATGAGCAGCTGCAGAAAAGAAAAGCTAAATGTGTGTATGATATATTGAATGCTCATTTTTTTTCTGAAAAATATGAAAGCCCACACATGGTCTCTGAAATCCTTGGAAGGTGAGCTTCCAGTCTAGTCATCTCCCACAGAGTAAAATCTGTGCAATTTGAGAAAGTACACCTTTGCTACTGTTGCTACTGTTTTCTTGTTTTGCTCTTACCCTTCCCATGAAAAAGTGTCAATGGGGAGAAAAAAATTCACTAGAGCCTTCTACTTCCTTGAGGAAGAGATTGACTGTTCTAGCAGCACCTAATTGTTGTTTTTCCCTAGTTCCTTTCCCTATCTTGTGTGTGAATGCTGAGCTATGCTAAGGCAGAGGAAGGGGCAAGAGGCAGCTTGCAGGATAATTTATGTTGCTTGTCAGACAACCGTAAAATATACAATACTCCATAGTATAGCCTCAGATAAATGCCTTGGATGGAGGCACAGGTAAAATTGCTTGTTCTTAGTTGTTCTTCTTAGTTTCTTTTGCACCTTCTAGACCATAGCAGGTGCGTATTTGTGGTAGTGGAGCCTTGGTTTCAATGCATTGGGCAAAGGACATGCTTTCTGTGTGTTGTGTTGGAACATCCTGAGAAAGAGTTAGAAAGGTCTGTTGCCATGTGCACGAGACAACTTCTTGTTCCCCCAAAACTGGAGAAGGCAGAAAAGACGGATTGCCAAAGATTCACACACCCTAAAAAAATTTCATTTTCAATCAATTCAATGTGAAGTGAAAATACAAGTTAAATCCTTATTTGATTATAAGATGAGGATAGGGGTGGGGACTGTAGTTAAATTCTTTCTCCAGATGGACATAGCAGAGCTCCTTTGTAGAACTGATGCTGCTGCACAGGAGGTCACATGTGATGTGTAAACTACCAGGTAAGAAGTTCTGGTATCGTGAGTTGAATAAATAAAATCACAAGAATGTACTTAGAGTAAAAATTTAATATTTGAGGATAATCATTTCACATAATGGTATTTCTAAAGTTGTCTGGGTCAAGATGACTAAAACAGGTCATTTACTTCCAAGACACATTTCATGTAAACATCTACATGATAGCTAATATTAAATGTTGATTTTTATCTGCTTACTCTTAGCCTTAAACTTTAATCTTGCCTCCCAAGTACAGAAGCTTTTGAATCAATTTATTAGTAAGTTTGTTAAAATAAGAC